>NC_134478.1:2626393-2769255 GCF_964194025.1 Convolutriloba macropyga | reverse complement strand
CTTTTTTTTTTCACTTTAGTTCGAAAATAGTATTGATCAACCGAAGTGTTCATGTTCCAATGAAAACCTATCTACTACTTCTTTTGCTTGTACAACTGAGGAGAAGTTTAGTTTTCATGAATCAGTTTTATAGACATTTTATTGTTTAGTTTAAATGATTTTGGGCCAACTTTTCAAATAATGATTCTACGCGAAAATCGTTATGACGATAATGCTACTTTAAAAATTCGCGTTTCACTGTTTTGCATACAGCTGAAACATTGATCAAAAAACAACTGTGTTGTTTAATATGTGACGAGAACTTTTCAACATTGTCTGCTCATATTTCTTAGCATCAGCAACCTTAAATACAAACTATTTTAAATTATTATAGTCTATTTCTATTATCTATTAGGAATCAAATGTTATATAATTTTATTAAATAATATAATATATAATAAAAATAATAATTTTTACCATCTTATCTTTTAGTTGATTCTAAAAAGATTATCTCTAGACAGTTAAAATGTCAAATTAATTACAAATGCGTTTTTTGGCTTTTTTGTTGACTAAAGGAATTGCAGAACAATGTATTGTTTTCAACAGTTGAGAACTGAGGGTCCATTTTTAATAAATAAACTTTGTACTCTTGTCTCGCAAATTCCCAGCCATCATTCTCCATAAGACCTTGATCCACGTGAATTGAGCGTTCACAATCTTAAAAATAGTTCAAATATTTGACATCAGTCAACAGACAACAGAAATTTTTTCGTATTTGTTTCAGGCAGCTGAGTTCAAACGACATGATTCGTTTGAGAGGTCTAGCGAGAAACGAATTTGATAAAGATCTGCTGTTACAATCGGATTCGGTCTTCCGATGCAAAATCACCGACTGATTAATCGGAAAATGAACGGGAGATCTTTGTTTCAATGGAACCAGAACAGAAATGCGAGAAAATGGAAGAGTTGAAATGCTGAGAGTTGATTTAAGTTTCCTTATAAAAAAAGCTCAATCTGTGCAATCCTTAATCTGTTTGTCGGAAAATTACGATGACTTATTTGCTGATAAACTCAATTAAATTGACTTTTTGCAATAATTGATTTTATGAGTAGCTTCTAGAGAAGCGATAGTGTGGGTTAAGGCGTCCAGATTGATTCCTGCAAACAGGTTTGATATCCGATTTAAACTTGAAATCTTCAGAGTCAGATCGGGGCTGTATATCTTCCGAGCAGTCATTGAAATGGAAAAAAATTAAGTAAGCCATTCAGATATTCAATACTTCAAACTTTTAATCTGATAGCAAGCATATAGCGAATCATATGACAAATGTACTAATTGATGCTACAAACAGTTCAGTTATAAAACAAGAGAAACAAACAAAAACAGGCGTTTGGACGTCATCAA
Source organism: Convolutriloba macropyga (assembly GCF_964194025.1). Taxonomy (NCBI): domain Eukaryota; kingdom Metazoa; phylum Xenacoelomorpha; order Acoela; family Convolutidae; genus Convolutriloba; species Convolutriloba macropyga. The sequence goes on along the minus strand of NC_134478.1, from coordinate 2,767,871 downwards.
ATAAGAGATGGAACTGCTAAGATAAATGTATATTTGCCAAGCCAATTTTGGCTGTTAGATGTATTGATTGCAAACGATGTCCGTGAAAAGGTAGACCAACTTTTTGAATTTTGATTTTTTTTATTGCCGTATTTTGTTTTGTCAACTCAAAGTTTCGGTAAATCTGTTTTATAAGATTAGCTACTGTATTATTTGCTCTCGAACTAAGTTGGTAGCAATTATTGTCATGTCCGTCTTTTCTATGCGATTTTTGGCTTCATCGATTTTTCGTCTGACGTTTTGAATGTTCAAGTGACTTTTTCACGGAAGTTTTTTTGGGAGCGCCCGCTAAGTTCTCAGCAGTCAATTTCTAAATGTCAAATTAAATTTGCGCAAAAATGGCTCAAATTTTTATTTTAAATCTTAGTAGATGTCTATGATCACCTCTTATATCACCATTGTAAGCCCGAGTAAAGATCACCTTCTCTTCCCGGGCTAAAGTAAGGCAAAATTAACCCCTTGTCTGTCGTTTGAGAGCAATTAGACCGGCAGTGGTCGGTTATGTTTTCAATATTGTTTCTAATCTGCTCGATTTGAGAGCTGAAACAGGTTAAAATTCTGCTGCAAGACCAGTTTGGATTTTCGGGCCGTATACCGTCACAAACACTAGGCAACTCAGACCGACTCAAAAAACTTATGCATAAATTTTTAGTCTATTTTTTCCTCTGAACGGAGAAATCGTTTTTCTTCGGGAGCGAAAGAGCGATGAATGACGCCGCAGATGATCTAGGGCTAAAATTCGCCTGTGAAGTCAGTTTCCAAATCTGACATACAGGAAGGCTAAATAGAGCTGAGAGACCGGAAATTTGATTATAGTAATTCATGCTCATGCACGTGGAGGATGCGCTGTAGGTGCAGCAGCTGCATAGCATTACTTAGTTTTTAATTTTCAATGTTTTAATGAATTTTAATACAATTCATTCATTGGCATACATTTTCGCACCCCTGATAAGGTAATTCAAGACTTTTACTACTACTTTTGTGAAATTGACTAGTTTGTCATGTGCTAAGGTACAACTGTGTTTCTGTTGGGAATTTGGAGAGCTAAAACGCAATGACACTAGACAAAAATTGTTGATATTATTTAAAATCATGATTTTCGACTTAATTCTTTTGAAAATGATCTTCAGGATAGGATCAATTGGTACGAAAATGAAATTCACAGATTTTTGAAAAAGTGATATAGCTTTTGTCCCACATTTACTTATTTTTTAGTTGCATCTAGAGCAATTTTACCAAAAATTTTTTCTGATTTCAAACCTTCTCCAGAATATTTTGTTTTATTATCAAGCGGCTGCCCTGAGTTAGATAACAAATCTGGTGGATTGTGGAACTAACAAGACATCGAAGTCATTGTAGTTTTAAATTAAATTATTTTGAATAAGGCTTTTAATCAAATTAATCTAAATGTTTTAAAATCTTTGACTAGATGTAGATTTTCATCAGTTTTTTTTTGCATGTTTCTTTTAAACTTAATATTTTGTTTTAATATTGCAATTTAAAGGTTTTCCAGTTTACGGCGATGGAAGAGGCCGAACCGCATTATTCAGACAAGGTAGTTTTGTGAATTGGAGACTTTGGTAGAAAATGTTGTTTTCAGAATGCTAATTTTGTTTCGTTGTTTTCAAAATGCTAATAATACGTCTTTTAAATAGCCGCCCTCATCTTTTCAGCCGGCTATTATAGCGCTTCTATTTTTTTTACCATTCAAAGAATTTGAATTGTATTGGGGCGCTGTCTTTTTTTTTAATATCTGTTCACACATTTTCATTTCTGCAGTCAAATTGGAGTAGTGATTTTGGTCACGCCGAAACAGGAAGTGGAGCGAAAAAGCGAGTGGTTTTGCGGCGTGAAATTTTTTCGATCTAAATTTAAAGTAGAGTGAGAAAAGGATGTTTGAACAAAATTTCGCTTTCTCGCTAGTGGTGTTTTGTTCACATGCGGCAATTTCACTTTGATTTTTACTGTTTTTTCGATTTTTTGGATCGGTTTTTTTTCTATACGGTTTTCCCCATCCATTCATAGTTCGTTCTAGGTCTAGTTTTCTATTTAGTCAATGAAAAGTCTTTGATTTGTACGTCAGGACTTGTCCTGCTATGTTTTTTTTACTTCGTCGAACTTTTTTTCGCTTTACCATTTTGCCGCTTTTTCGACATTTTGCGTGAAATCTTTGACTTTTCTAGGCTAGTTTCTCTAATCTTTCATTCTGCTAAATGTGATTTTGAACATCAGTTGCTCAGCAAAGCAATTCAAAATGAACAGAGTCAGTATAAAAAATTGAAGTCAGAAATAGAAACGGGATAAACCCATAAAGCCCAATTTTAGATGCCCGCTATTTGAACGTCGTTCCTATAAGTCTTGGTTACCATCTCTTATGCTTATTGGTATTGATAGTGGTCCCTGTAGCCTCTCTCTAAGAAACAGAAGTATGTTCAATTACGAAACGCCATCAGAATAAATCGGACTTAAAAAATGTTTTTGTACAAAAATCTTTTTTTTTTTCAATACCTTCTATTCTTTCAATCCCAACCATGCTTATTGGAATCAACGGCGGCTATTTTCCGGCAGTCTACCGGGTATGTTTGTTCTAGAAAACTTTCACTTGTACGGTTTTCCTTTCCGGTGTCTGTTTTGTACTGGTGATCTTAATTTTTTTTTTTATCTAAAGTACTCTTTCAAAATTTAAGCCGCTAACTGAATTCGATGCAGGTGAATAAAAGTAGTCTTTTGAGCGCTGAAATTGGTTTCATTTTACCTCTGAGCAGATTTTACCGAGCTCACTACCCCCACCCTCTCCATTCTCAAGCATATTGGAAATTAATTGATGCCGCCCGGCTGGTCAATAAAATTTGAGCACCTTTAGTCGGTTTTATGTTAAGTACTTTTTACCCAGAATGTCGGTAATGAAATAATCTTTTTGCGGCACAGTAGGGCTAATCTGAAAGTAGCCAGAGTGTTAACCATTTGCGGTGCACTGAAAGTTAGTGGCACTTATAACTTTCCAATAGAGAACACCGTAATCGCAACAATTTCTTGGGAGAATTGATTCCAAAAATTTGATCTATTTATCTTTTTAATTGCTGCTGTAACAATAACTGAGCGGGGAAATTGTGCTCTTTGTTACAATCCAAGAATTGCGCTGTATTGGTGCTCTGTCTTTTTTACAATCCAAAAATTGGATTGTATTGGTGCTCTGTCTTTTTTTTTGTAAGATGTTTCCGCACCTTTTTTCATTACTTGAGCTTTCAAAACGGGATAAACAGGTAAAGCTAAGCAGGCATCAAGTTTCATTAGATGACCTTAGCCGCGTCTAGTAGTACTTCAAGTGCTTAGAGCGGTGAAGCTTCTGGTAAGGGCGTAATTCAATGTTTAAAGGTCATTTTCGAGCCCAAAATATTGCAATTTTTCGCGTTTTTTGTCTTTTTTCGATGTTTTTGTTGGAGCAGTCAAAAATTGAGGTTTGTAAAAGATGACAAAGGTCTTTTGCAAGAAATAATTACTTTTATGACAATTTTAGGGGTTATATCTATGGTACTCGAAAACAAAAACCCGCAAATTTGTACTAATTTTTACAATTTTAGGTTTTTTTTTGGAAATTTTTGTCATTTTTTAAAAAAATTTTAGTCCTGCGTGTCAAAGAACCTCCTCTGGGGTTTGATAATAGAATGCTGCGTAGTTTCTTGTTGTAATAGAATGGTTTTCAACTTTTTAGTATCACGAATTTCATTATTCTTTTTTATATAAATTTGTTTTTTTTTCAAATTTCTTAACATTTATTGTCATTATTTATCCAGCCCCAGGTGCCAAGAAACCTCCTATAGGGATTGATAATGGGTTAATGAAAAATTTTTTATGGCCATGGTATGGTTTTAAACATTTTAATATCACAAATTTGTGCAATTTTTGATAAAACTTGATACTTTTTTCAAGTTTTGAAAATTTGTCATTTTTTAGGCTTTTCCAGCCTCGAGAGCCAAAGAATCTCCTCTAGGGTTTTATAATAATTCACTGCATAGTAGCATGAGGTAATGGATTGCTAGCACGAGTTTAGCAACTTTTTTGATGCAATTTTTTTCAATATTTCTGATTATTATCATGTTCCAAATTTATCGATCCTTTTGAGCCAGTGAGACTATTTAATGTTTGAAATAGAAATACCGTATACTCTCTGGAGACAATGAAATGGTTCTGAAGATCTTAATATCACAAATTTTAGCAAGGTTTTCTTAAAATTGGCAATAGCTTTTGAAATTTTTTTGTCGTTTTCTGAGTTTAACGATCTTTACTGGCCAACGAAACTTTTTTAGGTCCAGCAGATAGGCTACATGGCAGAACTCCCCAGAGCAAAAAGTGGTTCTGAACATTTTATTTCCGCAAAATTTAGAAACTTTCTTTCAATTTTGCGCGTCAGTTTTTTTTTTAATCATCGGTCATATTTCTCGTTATTATCTGCCTTTAGTGGATAATAAATGTCTTTCAAGTCTTGTGCGTGAGTTAATGAATGTCCTTAATTGTATCATATTTGGCGTTCAGGGTAAAAGCTTCAAGAGTTTTAGCAATGATTATTTTTCTTTAGTTGGTTTGATTATTTCAGTTTCTCAACTTTTTGGCTGGGATTGTTCAATTGTTTCATTCAATTCGTTGGATTGCATTTCAGGACTTTTCCTGCTACGTTTTTCTTGTCAGGGTCTCCCTTAAACTGTGAAGTACGATAACTTCAATTTAACTCTTGGGCATCCATTCATGCTATTTCTGGACTCTGTAGTGTCAATTGTGCGGGCTTATTGTTCATTCACGTGATATTTATTTTTAAGTTTTTTTGATAAACTTGACTTATCTAACTTTCAAAATGACTCTGTTTAATTGCAAAATGAATTTAATAAACTTGAATTTGTTGGAGGTAAGGTGCTCTTAATCTACAAATGAGGGTGTCGCAATCTAATTAAGGTTATTTGAATGCAGTTATAAGAAAAACAAATTTAAGTGTAAACCATGGTGAGACATCTTAGTTTGATTTTTAAGTGCTCTCGAACGAAGTTTGATGCAATTATTGTAAACGTGCTGGTGTTTTCTAATGTAAAATTTTTGCTTTACCGTTTTGAATTTTCTGGTGAATTTTGCGCCCTTGACTTTTTCGTTTTGCGTGATCTAGTTTTTTTCTCATTCGCACGTGCCCGCAGTTGAACTCAAGCGGCGACAGTTCACTACTAAATGTAAAATGAAAAATGCGCCAGAATTGGTGTAATTTTTTTCACTTGAGATTTATTAGTGGTTATAGTGGTATATAATAACCTCAATGACGTCATTCGAAAGCGCCCTTAGTGATGTTAGTTACACCCCCCCCCCCTGACTGAAGGAGGCAACGATTTATTTATTGATCTTCTGAAAGTATTGCAGCTCTGGGAATATTTAGTTTCTAAACTCCCAAATATGTTGTTCAGCTCTCATTTTAACGGGAACACGCGTGTGTTGTAATTTTACAGGTTTTCTTGAGCGGAAAAAAATTAAATTATTTTTCAGAAAATATTTTCAATTATGTATGGTGCTTGCAAAAATTCAACCGGTTTTGACGGGTTAATGTGCTTCTGGTTTTGAGATTGGCATTGGATTTGATATTTATGAAATTGTTCTGGGGATGATTCTTTCAAATTTTTATCTGAAGAAAATTTAATTCAAATCTACTTCTGACTTAAACTTTCTATTGATAAATATCAAACCAATATCTACCTAAAAGCTGAGGTCTTGTGAGATCCTTACTTGTTTGAAACATAGAACGTAGATAACAAGTTATGCTCAATGTTTAATGTCGCTCCACAGGGGGCTACTGTTGGCTTCCAGAATTTTGACAATATTCAGAAATTGTTCCCTTAAATTGTCTTTATTGTTGAAAAATAAGGTACTTTGTTAAAAAAAATTGCGATATTGCTGAAAAAATATGGCACTTTGTTCTTTAGATTGATTTGTGTGGTCAAATTAACAGCGAGGAAAAGTTTTGGGCAAGAGACCTATCTACTTCAAAAAAAGCCTTCAAAATCTTAATGGCTTTATCTTCTTTTAATATTGATTATGAGTCGTTTTTTGACATAAATAGTGCTTATGAGGCCTTCGTGTGAAAACATTGAGCTATATTTTCGCATAACGTTTTTTGGAAATCAAGAAAAACTAGATAGAGCACACAAAATTGAAAACCTCATAACAGCGAGGGACAGTGAAGCTTATCTGTATTACAATAGCTTGTGTAATCGTGCAAAAATGAGTTTCTAACATCTCAGAAAAAAGTCAGAAGAAATCAGCTGTTTGAAAAACTTTTCGTGTGCATTATATGAACTCGAGACTATTTTTAAAATGGGCAAACAACTCTTAGGCACAGAGCCTGAGCAATCAAGAGTTGAGCTCCTTCATAGCAATGACCCTGTTAATAATAACAGTGAAATAGTGGAAAGTGTTCACGATTTTTTTTGCAAATGTTTCAGTTACAAAAACTAGTGAAAACTTGAGGAATACTAAACAATTTGCCAGAACTATTTACTTGGATTGCACAAATGAAAGATATCGACTTGACATTCCATAATTTAAGTCAAAGAGAGAACAGGGAATCGATTGTTTACTGAATGAAATATGGAAAGAATCCATGACAGCGCTCGTTAAGATATTGAAATATTTTATAAACAAACTTCTTTGACAGAAGAGATAATTCCCGCAATAATGTAAAAGAACAATTGTGATTAGTTATCGGCCAATGTCGCTTCTGTCTACCATTAATAAATTTGTATAATAGAATTTACAGTTTTTTGATGAAACCTAAAATCATGAAAAAACAATTTGACTTTAGATCAAACTTGAGCACCATAGACGTTCTCAGTGAAATAACTGAAAAGCTTGAATCTACTCAAACTAACACAAGCGGCATTATTTTTTGGATTTATGGCTTTTTATACAGTAGATCATAGTGTACTTTTGGAGAATTTTTGAGGTATTAGGGGAAAGTGTTTGGATATCAAGAATATTATTCAAACGATTGCCTACAAAACGTACAATTGGGAAATAATAACATCAAAATATATTAAAAAAAGTTAGCAACAGAGTTCCTCGAAGTTCAGTCTTGGGCCCGCTTGTTTTTAGTTACTCAAATGATGCCCTGTTTTTCATTGTAACTCATAACCTTATCTTTTTGCTGATGATACAAGTTCTCTTTTTCGGTTAGAAACTGAAAGGGTTTGACAGTTAGATCGTCTCTCAGCAATCTGAAACCGACGCAAACAAAATCATTGATGTATTATTGGAATTGTACTTTAAAACAAAACTTGATTTTGGTCTTCTATTTTGTGAATCAGTCAGTTAAAGCAAATTAGAATCCTTTTTAGACAAAAGGTTTAATCAGACTTTTTATGAGCTCTATCTTTGAGCTTAATCTTTTTATGAGCTGATCCAATGAGATCTTTTGGCATTAAAATTGCAATTTTTATCCATTGAAAGTTTGCTAAACGATCTTGTACGATTGTTACCAAAAAAGGTATTATAAAACAAAAATACGAATTAAAAAAATTTTTAGCATCGGTAAATGCAAAACGAAGAAAATTTTGCAAAGGGAATGCTTAATTATTTAGTTACTGATGATCTGATACGACCAGATTTCAGGTCATACAGCGAAATTCAAATCAGAGGATAGTCAGAAAGCAATTAGATAGGTAGTTATGGGATTACGTTTTTCTTCATAGAAGCTTAACGGGGCACTCAGAGTGCTCAGTCGTGCTTTCGTTGTGTCCTCTTCATGCATTTGTAAACTGTTTATGCGAATCGTAATTGTGTAAAGGAAGGCATTGAAGAAATTTATTATTTTTGTCAGGTTTTTTTTTGTTTCAAAGCAGACAATTCAACATAATTAATTCGGCTTATTGCGTCATCTGTTCAATTTTATCTTATCTGTCAGTCTGCGTTCTAAACAAAGGCAGAGTTTGAACTGTTTTTTAAAAATGAATTTTGAGTCTACGAGGTTTTTTTTCTATGCTTTTGCCCTAAATTTGCTCTTATTATAAATACCTATTATATTTTTTTTTGAATATACAATCCTACTTTATTGGAATCTGCGTTGTCTCCATTATTAAATAATATTGGTTTATCTTGATCGAAAATTCAAATGTTTGCTGATTAGTTCTTATTGCCAATCCTAATGTTTTCTCCGGTCTTTGATGTGTCTTCCTCTCTCCCTCAGCCTTTTAACTCTTGTTTTTTTTTAAATTTTCTCGCGTTATTGAACTTGAAATGAGCACAAGTTCCCTCCTGTTGGATGACATTGCTTGAGTTCAATAATACAGTGTTCCCCCTTGGTCTCAAAGTTTGTTAGGTGGAAGATGCAGATTGTATGTTCTGTGATTGAGAATCACAAACAGGGGTGGTAGTCAATCAGTAAATCGAATTGGACTTGTTTTTCTTATGAAATTATCTGTTTTGGATACAACTTGGGATTACTATTTGTGCAGATCTATTAAATAGTTGAAGGTAAGAGATCCGATTGGTGGATAAAGTAACTTGTTTTCCAATTTAGATATGGTGATTGCTAATGTTAAATGGCTGTATTGAAAAGTTATGTCCAATGGGGCTCGAATCGCGTGTCCCATTAACATATTTTAGTGTTCTTGTTGTCCGCAGCTCGGTTTGGCAGACAGAGTTTGTTAGCGAATCTAGTTTTCTTCAGTTGGAAATCTTCATCTTGGGAGCAAATTGATTTTTGAAGTTCTGTTGTTTTTTTTCGATATTTGTTTTAGAAGATGTAAAAAGAGAAGTTACTCAATTTACCCGGGTACTTTTAAATTGGTGAAAGTTACATGGTGGTAGCTGATATTTCAAATATTTGGTTTTTGGTTAGTATATGGTAGGTACTTCGAAATATAGGAAATGATTTAGTTCAATCATCTTGAACAAAATTTTTAATTTTGGAAGATAACTTTAAGAAACGTCTTCGAGAGATGTTATTATCCAAACAATTAAGAACAAGAAGTTCGGCTTAAGCATGAATAAAAAAGTTTGAGTGTTATAATTTAAAGGCAATAAGATTTCATATTGTTACACTGAAAATTCCATCGCCTCAGCCTATGACTTAAATTTAACTTGTTCTCGTTGAAAGACGCATACGTTGAATTCAAGTAATACATCACATTTTACTGCTACTCGAATGAACAAAAACCGGCATTACTTTTTAAAGCCAAATTTTCATTTCCGCTCCTTAGAATCTTCTTCTCAGAATTTTAAAACTGTATGAATGGTTCGACGTTTATTGGGACACCAATGTTTTGTTGTATACATTACACACTAGCTCCCCTACCAAATTGGGACGAACCATTTGGTCCTTTTCACGCATCCTTTTCCACAAAAATGTATCTTAAAACATTTAAAATTGGCTCAAAATGTCAAATATGATTGCGAAAGAAATTGTCTGGAAATTGCTTCCATTTTTGTCACGAAAATCCACAAAATGGCCAATTTGGCGATTTTGTGGAAATTGGCAACACAATTAGTCCCTCAGATTCCGCACTTTAATGCAGCGACATTCCACATTTTGCGGTATTTCAAGTATTGACCGTTTAAGTAGCTACTAATCCGACGTCAAAGACGCTTTGAAAACTACAAAATGAGCGGACAGTGCCGGAATATTGAAACTACATACTCCATAGGTGTACAAACTACATCATGAATAAAGCTTTTGGGCTTTATACAAATGATTATTTAAATTATGTTTGTTTAGGAGAACAACCGCATGTAAATTATTTAAACAAAGAGTTTCTGTGTTATAACTTATAGTTCTGTAAGTTATGAATATAAGAAAAATTCATTTAAATGAAACTGCTATAAATTTTTCACAGCCGAATCAAAACGCCAACTTGTAAAGCTGAAAAAAACAGTATAGTTTAAAGTACACTGAGCGTTCATTTGGTGAAGAATCTCTGGGAAAAGTGACCACTAATTATTTTTTCTGAAAAATCCCTCTTTATGAAAGGTGATATGTAGTTTTTGATTTCTGAGAAATCCACTTGTATGTAAAGTAATCAATAATTATTAATTTCGATCTGTAATACAGCCAATAAAATGTGATGAATTATTCGCATTGATTAAAATGTGAAATTTTCTACGGCTGTAATAAAAACAGTCATTTCATTATCTGAGATTCAATTGTCAGATTTAGTCGGCAATCACAACTAGCTTTGAAGGTCGAGTAGTGCAGCTTTAGCAAAATCAGCTTAAATTGAATTTTTTTTTTAAAAAAAACATGGTTCATTGTTGAATACGGTGATAATTTTTGTCACAATGTTCCACAGTCTTAATCTCTCATTTTCCACAAACCAAAAAAATTTGAAATATGGCGACGAGTTTTGTCGCCATATTCCACAAAATGGAGCCATTTGGTGGAGTTAATCTGGTTCATGTTACATTTGGTAGGGCGCTAGTATGTAATGTAATTGTTATGAATAATTCTTTGAAGCATAATTTTTATGCATACCTAATAATATTAGTTGCTTTGTCGCTCATGTATATGGATAAAGCAATCCTGATTGATCTTAAGTTTTGGAAACTTCTATTTTTTGCTCTGAGATTTTTTTCTTGATCATGGTCAAAAACCTAATCAATAACAAGGCGGCTTGTTAGATTTCTCTGGAAAAACGTTCCAGCAAACGTATCAATTGTGGGAAAAAATGAGTGTAATACTGTTCCACACATATAATTCGCGATGAAAAAAACTCCTAGCATATTGTTAAATATAGATAATGAGGAACCCAATAGAAGGTTTCAAACCTCAAAACGTGCAGTTGTGAAGAACATATTTTAAAGTTTTTGAAAAGTCAATGTATAACAATTATACCAAATAACTACTAAATCCAGTGAAGAAAAGTAATTAATTATGGAGCAGTTTCTTTGCTTATGTTGCTGAGAACTTAATTTTTTTTTGTCATTGAACATAAATTTTGGAAATGGAGATTTTAAAAATTTTTTCTTAGATAAGTATGCAATCGTGATTATGTTTATTGTTATGGATCTCGATTACATCGTTTTCATTGTCAACATTTGGGCATGATTTGCCAATATTTGACAATCTGGTTAATTCGACGAAATATATGTCAATTTTTGTTGTTGTTGTTTGTTTTCTGTTAATTATTCCTTCCTATATGGCTTCAAATTGGCGTAATTATTTTAATCACGCTGAAGTAGTACTTTGAATGGTTTAGGGTGTAAAAGTTTTCAAAACGGTTTTATTGGGGAGTGAGAAGACGGCGTTTTAACAAATTTTTCGAGTGTTTAGAGAATTTACTTGCGTCCATTTTCAGATTGCACTGTTTTTCTCTTTATTTTTAAATGTTGGTTAAACTGATACATTTAATTTTTGGAGAATGGTTTGATTTTTTGTATTACTTCAATGGCTGCTATTGTTTCTTACGACTTTTGCAGTGTTTTTAGAAAAGTTTAATTCGTTTTGGTGAAGCTTGTGTTTGTTGCTCTCGTTAGTAAATCACTGCATAGTGTCAGTTAGAACAAGTCTACTCTTTCTAATAAAGCATGGTCATAACATTGGGTATTATTGAGTTCTACGCCATTTTTAAAAACACCTTTTAAAAAAATATATTTGAATTTTGGCTTCATTAATATTTTCTGTCACGTTCTCCTTTAGTTGTATTAATAAAAGATGGCATGTGCCTGTAGTTTGACATAGTTTAGGATTTGTAAATATCATTGCCTATGTTACTAACCTCGGCTGCAGGTATTTTTAAATACAATGTGAAAGGTCTTTCCGATTCTTGGCTAAATTTCCTTTTTGTGACCGTCCCTTGCATTGATTTTACTCAAAGTTTGTGTAGGTTTTGGTCTTGATCACTCAGTGGTTTTGATCACTTCGACACCACTAGTTCTCTAAGAATATAATTTGTTTAGTATTTTTTTTTGTGGCCCTGCATGCACAAAAACTCACAAAAAGCAAAAAAAAACTAAATAAATTCTATTTTTAGAGAACTAGTGGTGTCGAAGTGATCCAAACCACTAAGTGATCAAGACCAAAACCTACGCCAGCGTTGATTAAAATCAATGCAAGGGAAGGTCACAAAAAGAAAAAAATTTAGGCAAGAATCGGTAAGACTTTTCACTTGGTGTTTGAAAATACGTGCCGCCAAAGTTAATAACATAGGTAATGATAGTTAAAATCCACGGGCTCATATACGTTGTTGACTATGGCTGTTCTTCAAATGAGGCTGATAGACAAAGAAGGAAAGAAGCATTTTATTGATCAATCTTATACATATCACATAACAAACGACAAACAACGAGATCTTCTGTTGAGTTTGCCCGAGAATATTGTAACTGAAACTAGTGAGAGAAAAAAAATTGAGTACGAGAGAGCACTAAAAATGCTAATGGGAGATAATGGAAACTTTAATTACAACGAAGGCATTTTTTATTATTGCGGTCACCTAGCCAATCATTTTTATTTTTTGGAAGTTATCCGCTACCGTGAAATGAGGGATAATTCGATTTGAACCAACCTCACACAAACGTTGTGCCGGGAAAACATTTCCATGATCTGCTTTGGGTCAAAGTTAGTGACTATATGCTGTCAAGTATGAATTATAATACTCTCCTCTCAAAATTGAAGATAAGAGGACATCAGACATCCTCGGCTCATACTTTTTTTTTTAAAAAAATTTGAACTGTCTGTCTTAGATTATATTCTGAGAACAGCGGTTTGATTGTAATAGGTTGATTCTTTTACATGGCGGTCCTAAATGTGAATGCTTCACTGCTATATCTTGTTAATTTTTCATGTTGACGCAGTTAATATTCATTGACCATAGCAGTGGCCCCACGGCTTTTAAAAATAACTTGAAATGACGTAATATGAAATAAACGATTCTCGTAACAAAAGTTTTGCCACTTTTTCTTGTGAAAAAAGCCATATTATTTGCAACAATTAAATAGTCTGTGACAGGTTATGTCTAAATACCCTAATCTCTTTCGACGCTCATGATAAACAACTAATTTTTTTCGTTATTGAATTTATAAAGCTGTTAACAATAAGTTTGTAAGAATTAGACCGTCTTGTAAATCGAAAAGCAATTTTCACGATTATGCAATAAAATATACTCTCATACTATATTAAAACATGAGAAGCTTATCTCTGGTATGAAATTGTGAAATTCAGCTCGTTTGGTGTCTGGAGGCTTCCATTCTGCTTTAAAAATGGATGGGAAAGAAAACTCTATACAGCTCTTAAGCGCTTTTCTTGTTTATCTGTCAATCAAAATTTATCCTGAATGTAAAGGGTATGTCGAAATAAAAAAAATGCACCTTAACCAAATTGTTTTACTGGAAATTTCAGATTAGATCAACATTGCGTATTAGCGTGCTAGAAAAACTGATCTTCAGTTTGAACTATACTTTGACTGCCCGGGTTCTCAGAGCCCCAGCCTGGTTCATAGTGTTTCTTGTAAAAAATAATTTTGAGAAGCAACTGTGTGTGGGTGACGAGATGCCACTGGACGAAGATTTGGAGGACTATGAGTCGACATTGGGTGACTTGAGAACGAACAGTAAGCCGAACATCAATGCCCTCACTCTGCTAGCAGAAGACTATCGCAACAAGGACCACTCTCTAGCCGAGGGTGTTGTTCGGCTAATCGAGACACGGCTTCAAAAAGTGTGTTTAATTATAATTTCCAAAATGTTTTTGATCGCTCAGTTCCAGAAAATCTCTAAAGTAGTAAGCCTGTGTAACAAATTGACCCCAATGTAACACAAGGAGAATTGTATGTTGTGTAAAGCACGTAAATTAATTAACAGTAGCTACTTTTGCATTACGAATTGACTGGTAAACTGGGCAGAGAGGAGACAGGTCGAAAGTGAGTTGAAGTAAAGAGTTGATGAGTTGACATGAAGCATTAAAAGTAGTTCTCAAATTTTTCAGACCGAATAATTAATGAAAACGTATTTACGTCTCAAATTACCATTTTTTGGCAAATTCTAAGAAAAACAGTTAAAAAAAACTGTTCTATTAAACTGTTCTATTAATTTTTTGAGTCAGGAAACTCGGCACAATTCAATAGACGAAATTGATCGCAAAATTTCTTTGTCAGAGGAACCAAAGAGTGAGAAACTTATGCACCGGTGTGTAAACGAAATGTGTGCAAACGATTATAAGCACAGTTTTTTTTTGTAAATATAAATTAAATTAGTACCGACTGAAAAACATTATTAGTAGTAATAGGGTGAGCAAGTCTCCCCGGGGGGGGGGTGTAGACCCCATGTATTAAGATAGGGTATAGGAGTAATTTTTGAGAGAGGGTCTACACTAATGTATTAAGATAGGGTATAGGCGGCGTACATGTATTAAGATTAGTAATAGCGGCCGCCACGTATTAAGATTAGTAATAGCGGCCGCCACGTATTAAGATTAGTTATAGCGGCCGCCACGTATTAAGATTAGTTATAGCGGCCGCCACGTATTAAGATTAGGAATATCCTCCGCAATGTATTAAGATTGGGGATAAATCTAGGGGTGTTCCAGGGGGTGAGTAGTAAGGCAGGAGCAGACCAGGGTGATTTTCCGGAGCCACTTGTCACGTGATTTTAGAGGTCATTTAGGGATTAGCAGGGAATTATACATGCAGCGCGCAGGGAATTGCACAGTCAGCGCGTACGTACAGGCGGGGAATTATACATGCAGCGCGCTGGGAATTGTACAGTCAGCGCGTACGTACAGGCGGGGAATTGTACAGGCAGCGCGCATTAACGGATAGTTTCCCTCGCAGTAAATTTCAACATTTTTTGGTTTAACCACAGCAATGTATTAAGATTAGGTATAGCCGCCGCAATGTATTAAGATTAGGTATAGCCGCCGCAATGTATTAAGATTAGGTATAGCCGCCGCAATGTATTAAGATTAGGTATAGCCGCCGCAATGTATTAAGATTAGGTATAGCCGCCGCAATGTATTAAGATTATGTATAGCCGCCGCAATGTATTAAGATTAGGTATAGCCGCCGCAATGTATTAAGATTAGTTATAGCCGCCGCAATGTATTAAGATTAGGTATAGCCGCCGCAATGTATTAAGATTAGGTATAGCCGCCGCAATGTATTAAGATTAGGTATAGCCGCCGCAATGTATTAAGATTAGGTATAGCCGCCGCAATGTATTAAGATTAGGTATAGCCGCCGCAATGTATTAAGATTAAGTATAGCTGCCGCAATTTATTAAGATTAGGTACAGCCGCCGCAATGTATTAAGATTAGGTATAGCCGACCCTAAATAGCAAGATGGCGCAGCGGAAGCGTGCTGGGCTCATAACCCAGAGGTCGGTAGATCGAAACTACCTCTTGCTGATCTGGCATTGTCACAGAACTAGTGGACTTTTACGCGCTCATAACATGTAAAAAAGTTAAATAAAAGAAAAAAAATTGAATTAATAAGTACAAAATAACAGACACAGTACAAATTAAGCACATGCAAATACAAATTTAATCAAACGTTTACTTGATGATAGTACAAAAGAAAAGAGTATTAAAGTACATTTAGCCGAGTAGTTAATAAAGTCGACAACAAAAATTTGAGTAACTAACGAAGAATTAAGGAATTTAGAAAAAAATTACTGTCGACTTTATTACACTTCGACTTATTTTACATTAAATTTATCTAATTCACATATAATTACTTATAAAGTTTAAAACATGAACGTCATGAACCTTGTTCAGTTTTGTTTGAAAAAATTTAAGTAGTTGAAATGCTGCAAATATTGTGTAAAATCCACACAAATTATCAGTTTTCTGAACTGGTTGTTGTATCATTTTCTGATACTTTTTATTCAAAAATTTGTATTTTGTGATTGGACGAGCCAAAGAATCAGCATAGTAATAAGTTCGATTGAGTCGAGCAATCATTATCCAATGCTCTCCAGCTTCACTGCTCGGAGAAGTGTTGATGATAGCAAAACTGAATGTGGGTAGCCTCGGAACACAATCTGCTGGAAACGATCCAATATAGCGGTATTTGAGTTCTGGGATTCGTTCAATAATCTGTCTCAGGGAAGTGTTATCCATGACAAACAATTTTTCTCTGCTTTATTTCGCAAGTACCATTAACACACGGATTTCTAACTGTACAGTCAAGCTGAAAAGACTCATTCTCTTCATAAAAGCAACAATCATTGGACTTTTTACCTTGCTCTAATAAAAAGTTGCTTGACTTTTTAATTTTGTCAACAGAATTGTTATGGGATTTGGGGTAGAATAAAATAATTATAAAAAGAAGTACCAGAAAAATTAGGAGAGGAACGTAAACAAAAAAGTTTGAATTAGTTCGCCCCCAGTTAACGTCCATTTTAAGAAATTATTTGGTGAAGAGAATGGCAACTGGGTGACGATAATATATAACCCAAAAATGTTCCAATGCAGAAAGCAATGATGTAAAACCCATAAAAAACTGAAAAAAAATATGAAAAAATTTTCGTTAACGCAAAAATCTTCAGACATTTTTAGCAACCGTTCCGAACTGATCAATTTTAACAGTGGACATCCTTTCTCCTAAAACAATTAATTCTGTCACGCTTCTTAGCGGGCGGTCGAAAAACATTTCTAATCGGATACTTTCACCGCTGAGCTCAGGATAATGAATACTTTCTCCAGCATCTTGAAGTGAAGTGAGATCAAATACAAGCACGTAATGGTTCTGAAATAGATTATGTGGTAACGCGGGAATCTCTTCGTTAAAATTCATTGCTTTCATTGTTGTTACATATGCCCTACAGTCATTGGTTGTATCAACTGATACTATAGCTCTACCTCCTCGAACAATTCTTAGTTCTCGTAAACCAAATTTCTGATAATGGAAAGGATTTTCTTGAAAATGTCCTGTGAATGCTGAATTTGTGTTCATCGCAATAGCTACTCTTCTGATTGGAGCATTGTTAAAAACATTTTCCTGAATAAACTGGTTCTGTCCTGAAGGAATAATAAATGTGCGTGCAATTGTTTCCATAAAGTTGTAACAAGCAGGTTGATGAGTTAATTGATATTTGATAGTCTGGTGATACACTTCGTTAACAACAACACGTCTTGTAAACAGGGAACAGTCAAGAACTTTAAGGGAGACGTGAGGATTGTAGGAGATCATGTAAAAATTGGATCTTGCACGAATCAATTTCAGTCTAACTTTTGTATTTGGAAGCAGTAACTTTTCACATTGGAACAAATCAATTGCTAATTTACCGTAATAAGTAGTTCTATTTTTCAGCAAAAGTTCTTCCTCTCGATCTATAAAAGGGCTTTTCTCAAAATCGCTGGGTTCTTTTTCAAATTCATATCCATGACAAGCCAAAATACCTTCATTATTTCTTGTGGAAGCGTTAAATTCATTGGAAATTAAAGCTTTGTGTCCATAGAGACCATTTGAGTTGTAAACCTGTTGATTGTTCAGATACACCTCACAGATGGAGAAGAGCGAGTGCAATAAATTGTTGACGTGAGTTAGATAATGTAAATCATCATCTGTGAAAGACATTCCCATATCTGCTTTTCCATGCTCGTCTTTTTTCATAAAGTCATCAAACAATCTTCCCTTTTGTAATCCAACTTTGATTTGAAGGTGGATATCTCTCATATCAAGATATATGCTCTCTGTTTCAAACTCGAACTCAATGCTGCTTTCATCCAATGAAGTACTGGGATAAACTTCTTGAACGTGAGAAGATTCAATTGCTTCCAAAACAGGAATTTTGTCAAAAATCTCCAAGCAAGAGTTCGTAAAGTGACCATAACGAAAGTTGCTATCGTTTGTTGATCTAGTATTCATTTTAGGTTAGAAAAAATATCTCTTCTAGTTCGACGACGTCGACTGGTTTTTGGGGTCATTCTTCGAATTATGCGCCGTTTCCTAATTTTTCCACCACCTAGCTGTTTACGTAATGTTTTCTTTCCAACATCTGCAGCCACAGATTTGAATTTTTTCTTTCCAGTTAGAACATTTCCAATTTATGGTGCAGCTATATAGAGCAAATCAGCACCAACTCTCTTTGCTGCTGGGACAACATATCTCCTCAAGAATGGAATAGCTGTCCTCCCAATTGTTTGTGCTAACGCTCCGAATCCTCTTCCCCTCTGTCTTGAATAACCACGAAAATACGGTAAATCACTATCAGCAACCATTTTCTACAACTTTAAATCTAAAAATGATTGTCAGAAGTTTTTCTAAACATTAGTACCGCTCTTGTCACACCAACAGAGTTGAAAGGAACTTTTTCACCATAAGAGTCCCGGAGCTCGAATTTTATGCTGTGGAATGAGTTTTTTAGAATTTTTTTAAATTGTAAGTTTGGAAAATTTTGATAATTCATGTATTGTCCCTTTGAGATGATATCTCCATTCTTAACTTTTGATATAAACGGAATGCATCGTAAAAGAGCAGCTTTTGTATCACCCACAATATTGTATTCAACAATATCACTATATATCATTAAGGTGTGTATTCGTACAATGTCATAAGGAAACTTGGGAAAATGTGGACCACCACCACTCATGAAAACACCCATACCATAAACAGCTTCTTCGCTTCCAAAGACATGACAAAGATCGGCACTAAAAATGACAAGTAAAGAGTTCTGATTTGGAAGACTCAAAGAAATTCGCTGTGTAATTTTGTTAACGTGTAACTTGATGGGCGTTTTTTCATATTTTTCACGTTCCTGAATTTTTCTATTCATTTCATTGACAGTATCAGAGATCGAGGTGTATAGACCTGGATCAAGTGTGTAATAATCCGATGGTTTTGTATCTGGTGTTGCTTCATCTAGATAGAAGAATTTACCCTCTGTTATGTTTTGGTACAAGGAAGGATACGACAGTTCTGTTATCGCTACCTCCCATTCTCCATCAAGATTAATTTGTTCAGGTAGAAAATTCGTGAAAGAACTTAGTGTATTGTTTGGGTAACAATCAAACGACGCATTGGAAACCAACTCAACAGTGAAAGAACTCATCTTTAAATGATACACTTTGAAAGCTCTTGTTCATAAAATTTACCTAGAATTTCATCACCATGTTCTCCACAAAGGTTATAGGTTGGCGGTTTAAAAGTAGCAACTTTAACAATTTTGAATATTTCATTTGTGAACTGTGATTTATAACCTTTTCTGAATGGAATATCTTTTTTTGATATACGAACATTTTCACCCACTTTAAAACGTGGTCGTTTATATTGGTTAATTGGGTTTCTGTAAAAAATTGACAAAAAGTCTTTGTTTGTTACATTTTTTGGAGATTTACCTGTTGAGCGATTAACTCTTGTGTTCATAGTTTTGACAAAGGAATCCATTTTTCTCATGTATTTGTCACCATTTCCTTCCATATAGCGATAAATAATGTTTTTCAGGGATTTAATGGCTCGTTCTGCTACAGCAGCTTTCGTTTCACTTCTAGTAGAGTAAATTTTAATTTTCTTGTCCATACAAAACTTTCGAACTTCACCAGTAAACTCTGTTCCCTGGTCAACCCATACTTTCGCGGGCATACTTTTTTTACGCAACATTTTTTTGAAAGCGACAACTGCATCGGTAGAGTACTTTGACTTCATTGGTTGCACACGAACAAAGCGAGAAAAGACGTCAACACATACTAATAAATACTTCACTCCATTATTAGTATCCGATAATTTATCCATAAAAGCTAGATCGAGACACCAGATCTCATTGATTCGCTTAGCAAATGCTGGTAATCTTTTGAAATGTCGTGTTGCATGACGATACTTTGTGTAGGAATCTTTACTGTGTAGAAAGTAGGCAACTTTCTTTTTGGATAACCCACTTGCCTTTTGTAGATTTTTAATTGATCCATATGCGGCTTTTCCATCTCTATACAGCCTTTGTAGCTTGGCTTTTTCAGATTTTGAAAGGAATCCAGCTCCCTCTGTCTTTGCTTTTGGCATCTTTGTTTATCACTTTTTGCGGATTTATTCCGGTAGCATCAAGTATTGTGTAATATATGTCGGGAAAATCAACGTTCTTTCTTTTTAATGCAAAAATAAAATCTGCAAAAGCTACTTCTGTATCTCTTCCATTTAATAAAATTGTGTCGTTGAGAGATAGCTTGAGTCGCGGTGAATTCAAAATTTGATCTACAATTGATTCGTTCTTTAAAGATCTGGTTTTGTTGCTGATTTCCTTGTAATTAGGGTTCAAATGTGTTGGGACAGAAACTGGTTTCTGCTCAAAAGTGTCCAATTTTTTGACTTCTAATTTGAATTTTTGTTCGTAAAGGTGTTGAGGAATCAAAACAAACTGTTCCATTTCAAGACAATCGATTAATGATAGATGGTGTCAAAATTGATATGAGCTCTATTCCTTTTCGTGAACTTAAAATTGCTCTTCTTTTATTTATTCCGGTTCTTTTTAGCACGAGTTGATGAATTTCGTCTCTGTACTTTATTACGTCTTGTTTTTGTATTTCCTGTAGTTGTCCCCCGAGAAGGTTTACTATGCATTCGTTTAGAAACTGAATGAAATCTTTTGGACAATTTCTTAGGAACGATTTCTTGAAGTTCTGGGAATACGTTTGGAACGTTATCAGCGTAGAGAGATGTTGTGTGTTCATCGTTCAAAAAAGTAATCTCTTGTTTCGTTTTAGGGAGAAAAAAAATAGTGGGAATAGAGCCACTCTTTCTGCAAAATCTAAGAGAGTCGACTGTTTTCGGAGTTAGATCAATGAGTAAGTGACCATACGGGATTGAAATCTATGGATAAGATGAGATTTTCCAGACCCGCTTGGTCCCACCAATGAAATAGAAATGCGTTCCTTAGTAGAGATTATTTTGTTCATAGTTTAGGAGAAGGTAAAATATAACCGACTGTACTAGATAAGATAGCAATCCAAACTGTTGTTTCTTCACAGGTTTCGGCAAGAGTTATTCTTACTATACAGCACGCTGATATTAACAAAATAACAAAAAATTGGGACAAAAAAACCACCATAGATCTATTACAAGTCTGTCCAAAACATTTCCACGATTGTCGTTCCTGGTTATTATCATCAAAGACAAAATTACCTAAATTTAAACCGTTATGTATGCTCGGTCATTTATACCTTATTTGTAAGGGAAAATCAATTTTTTGAACTGGGAATGCAACTTCTCTCTGATTTCAAAAGTAGTAAAATAAAAATAATAAATTACAAAACGATCACAAATACAAATAGAAATTACAAATAGAAATTACAAATATTATACGTTATCAAAAAAATCCAGAGTCCAAGTTCCGTAAGCATAAGCTTTCTTCTCTGCACAGTGAAATGTCTTTTTGTGTTGATACGGATAATTGCTACAATCCCAGTCAGTATCCGAGTTATTGAGAAGTTTGGAAACTTTTGGACAACCAAGATCATCTAGATTCTCCACATCTTTACACAAGTAATTTGAGAGAAGATTACACTTCTCTAACCCTTTTGCAAAGTTTTCTGTTGTAGGTGAACAATGTTGGTGAATGATTGATGACAACTCAGAGTATTCCAGTTTTCCATTGTTCCAATTAATCCCATGTAAATTTTTAGTGTTCCATTTTGCTTGAAAAGTAGGTTTATAGTCTTTGGGTGGGAGGAAACTGTATCCCAATACAATTCCATCCTTGAAAACACCCAACTCCTTGACAATTTTCCCTTCCAAGCACTCAATATCAAACACAACGAGAGACATTCTTTTTTCTAGGTTGAATTATTACAAAAATGATTAGCAGTCTAGCATTTTGAAAATTTGAGGATGATAAAATTTAATGAAGACACAAAAGATTAACCCAGTTAAATGTCCCAAGAAACATGAGCTTGGAAAATTTGGTAACATGTAACAGTATCCTGGTCCCTTGTTTGTAGTTGCTTTAACCGCTCCAGCAGAATCGTGTAGTATAGCATGTAATCGAAAAACTTTCAATCTAGCAAAGAAAAAATCTAAAAAGGAATTTCCATAACCAATAAGTCCTCCATGAGGAAATTTTTGGTTAATTTCCTCCAAATTTATATTCTCGTCCCAAATTTTACAGGCCGCTAAAAAACAGTTTTTGCGTTTTTCATTTTCGGGAAACATTGAAAGGATGCTTCCGTAGCAATTGAATATGTTGATAAGAATGACAATATCCATCAGCTTTGCGTTCCTTCATCCATGTCAATGCAAGTTTTCTTAAACTTTTCAATATAAGATAAAAGTGTAGGGAGATGCTCTAGTAAGTTCTCGTACTCTTCTTTTTTTAATTCAATATTTGTCAGAAAACTCCACTGATATCCGTTCCAACGATGTTGTGAAATGCTAACTTGTTGTTTATCTGAACGATATATAAGACTTGTTCTGCGTAATCCGTTGTGAATAACCCACTCAAATTCTGAAATTTGGGACTCTATGTCCAAATTTTCTAATTTGGGAAAATTTTGAGCTTCAAGAACAGTATAGGAATATCTTTTAAGTTCGTATAGAAGTCTAACGTGAAAAATTTTTGACTTGTCTCTGAGACTCAAAAAAATGTTTCTTGAGCAACCAAAATCCCAACTCATTCTCAGATCAAAGATTTTTAAAATGAAAAATTTATTGTAGAGAAGACAAAGACATATTACAAAATCACACAACAATTATTATTGAAATGTACATTGTTCAATGTTAGAAAAGTCATTCAAATTTTGAATCAGTTCCTTGAACTCGTCCAAAGTGTAGCTGACATAAGTCACCTGCTTGAACTCATTGTTTTCCTTGCGACAAAAGAGCCGAATCTGCACATAAATGGAGGCTGGATTCTCCTGAACGTATTGAATGAAAGTCACATATATTCGTCGATTTCGTCCTATGCTGACCTCTCTGACTTTGAGACATCGTTGCAGCACATCCTCCATACATGGGTTCTTATCAAATTGAGTCGGGTGCTCACTCAGTTCCAACTCCCCATCCAGGATATTGTTCTTGAGGAAACAGAATTTCTTGAATTCGTAATCTCCTATTCGAAGTTGTTGGTACTTCTCAAATGTTCCAGAATTATCTTTTTTGAAGACTTGGAAAGTTGGTTCGGAATAATTTTGTCCGTTTTTAAAAATCTGGGACACAGTAAATCTCCCAAATCTTTTTGGGTTAGAACCAAAGTCTATATAAAATGGAACCGAATCAGTTCCAGTTTTAGGTTGAGAATCGGTAAACATAGACGGAGCACTAGAGTAAAACGGAGGGACATTTTATCAACTTAATGTGACAGAGAGAAATTAATTGAATGATTTGACTTGTAATTTTACTTCCTCTATTGTTTCCGATCACCTTTATTTGGTAATGATGTCATTATCCTTCTTTCATTTCCAAGTAACAGTGTTTGAAATATTTAGAACAAGTAAAACAACGGATTTTTCTGAGTTGCAGTCTCTTGAACTGTGTCATTTTTCAAATGAACTTTTCGCTGCGTTTGAACTGAATTGCGTTATTTCCTTATACGGTAGTTTAAAAGAATCACTCCAAAATCACTTTGGTTACAGAATGGCAGCAGTTATGTGTCAAGTTTTACCTGACTTTTATAAAAAATTTTGTGAGAAAGCCTTGTTCATTTGCGTATCAGTAAAGGATTATAAACCTTACTTGCTTACTAGTGAATACTCTGTTGCGTCTCACAATTACACTTCTTGTCCTCTGAAAAATTGTTCTTATCACATAATTCTCATTTCATCTTCCATTAATGAATTACTCCAAAAATTGGATGATTTATCTTTTCAATATCAGACAGTGGACTGCTTATACACCTTATATAAACATCAGTTTTTTGGTCACACAAACGAAGAAGCAGGACTTGTTTTCACCCAACTGAAGAGAGCGGTACAACATAATTCGGAAAACAAATTTGTTGAAAAACTACCCAGCGTGTCTAAGAAGAGATTGAGTAGAAAAAAGTTCAAGAGACATCTACTGAGAGCTGAGCAAAGAAATGCAAGCACACAAACTTTGAGATTATCCTTCTTCGACCGAATTCAGTCACTTAAGAACTCAAAGTATGAGAGTGAATTAATAAAAATTGTTGATTGTTTACTAGATGGTCATGGAATAATTGATAACCCCATGTTGTACTTTGAAGTTAGAAAGTAATAAAGTGTTTGTACTAAAATGTTTTATTAGTAGTGTATATTCTAAAAGTCGAAATTTGAAGTCGATTTGTTTGTTAAATGTCGAATTTTCACACAACATTTTTTGTTAAAAGTCAAAAATAGAACCTCAGATTTTTCATTAAAAATCAAAAATGTTACCAAACTGTGCGTGCAAAATGTGCAATTTCTCATTTTTCTTAGTTTTACGGTATGATTTTAAGTAGTTCTTGCAGCTTAAAAATCGGATTTGTAACAGTAATTTTTTCTTAAAAATCGAATTTTTTCTCGACATTTTTTTGTTGAATATCGAAAATAAATTCGACAATTTTCTTAAATATCAAAATTAAATTCGGTATTTTTCTTAGTTGTCGAAAAACAAATTTTCAATAATAACCAAGTACCTAAATTATCAAGTAACCTTTCGTGTTTATCTTTTATTCTGGAAAACTATTAAAAAATAAAATTGAAAATGTAAATTTAATACGAAACACCCAAAAGGTATTCAGAAACTTTATTATTTTTACGAACAAATACAAAATAGTTTACAAAATTGAACATAGAAATCATTCAAAAAGAGTTTCAATAACATATTCTGGTTCTGAATTTCATTACCGAAACCTCTTTGTCGCTCAATTCTACCAGGTAGTTGAGTTGGTTGAACAGTGACTGGGGTATTAGGTACATCACTCAAAAAGATAGGGTTGTGAGCGGTTCCTTCCTCAATCGATGGTAGATCCATAGTAATGCGCTGGATCAAAGTTTTCCAGATCGTTAAATGACGTGGTGGTACTAGTATCAATACTCAACTCGCTATGTTCTCTTCTATGAGCTCTTGAAGCTATTTGGAGAAGATTATTTTCCACCTCCGGGCCTGATACCTCACCTACATCCGGTGAAGTGAACCAACTGTTTGGAATTTGCCCTTCCTCCCAAGGAAATGTGTACTGAATATTTCCAGCTACGTAGTTGGCAGGAAAATCAGATCCATTAACGTGAGGATAGTGGTGTCCACTGACAACAGAAACTTCGTGTCCCATCGCGTGAGTTCCGAGTTGATTCTCTGTGATTGGGACCTGTCCCTGATGATATGTATCAAACTGTTGTCGCTGGTGCCCAATAATGTGCCACACAGTAATGGGTAAAGTGATCAGAGACTCATACAGTCCGTTTGATAAATCTCGAACTCCTATCCGAGCAATATCCTCAGTAAAAGAAAATGAGTACAGAAGGTTATTATTTTGAACGGTGAACTCCATTTTGGAATAAATGATAGAAGAGGTTTTTGTTAGAAAGTGATGAGAATGGATGAAAAGATTCTTGTCGAGAACGTGATAAAAGCAATCAGTGGAGAGAAAGTTATAAAGCAGCAAATTTCCTTTTTAGGAAGGGAACAGGATATATAAATTAGATTTAAACAAAAGTTAGAACTAAAGTAAGTATTTTTGAACAAAAAGAAAGTGAATGTTGGAGCTCGATAGCAGGATAAAATGTTGAGGAGTAGTTAGTATAATGTGAGAAAGTAGTGATGATGTTTTCAGAGAAGTTGGATCAAATGATAATCTCAAAATCAACAACCTCTATATATAGTGTGCTCTGTCCAATCAGACAACAGTAACCAAAGATGGAAGATTTTATGAGAAAAAGTGACGTTTAGCTTGAAATTTCTGGACGAACTGAAATTCAAATCCAAATTTGGGTAAAATTTTCTAACAAGGTAGGAAGTGAAGGATACATACAGGTTTCCGACTATGCTTTTACCTAAAATGGTCTATTTAAGTTGAAATGAAGTGACATAATTTACCAAAAAAGTCAAGCTTTGATAAACTTTTTCCAATTCGTCAAATTTCAGATCAATCTCGGAAAAGGTTCCATTTTTGGAATCAAATTTCTGTTTATATGCGTTAGGTAAACGAATTCCGAACCTGATCAGTACTCCCACTGCATTGAAGTCGTTGTAATAGTGGAAGTACAAAGCACTCTGTAGTGAAGAAGTTATTGTTATTGGTTCTGGGAGAGGAACAAAGTTTGTTTGTGAAATATTTCTGTACTGTTCCAATATATCGGGGACGGAGTTCAAAATGAACAACAATTCGTATTTGCTTACATGTAATTCTGAGGATAAATCGAAAGACTGTTTCGCAATAAACTCCTCATATTCAAATTTTTTAATAGAAAACGTTGCATACTCAAGTCCTTTACTAAATCGGATTATTCTGTTGGATTTTGTGAAAATGTCCAAAAAATTGTAAAAAAAGTATGAATCTACATCAATTTCGTCAATTTTGTATGAATCAGGTATACCTTCTTTTCTCTTGTAAATCTTCTCCAATATTTGTAAGTGGTTTTTGATCAACATGTTTCACAGATGAGTAAAATTTCACGTATTAATCTATTAAAATAAAAAAATGTTAAAAGAGATTGAGATAAGCAAAACAATATCATTAACTTTTACAACAAGTTTCTTAATACTAAAATTTGATTGGTTTGTAGTTTGTAATATAATCACGTTAACGTCAATTGTATATAAGTTATCTTCAATTAAAGTAGGAGTTTTCTTCTCTAATGTTTTAATATTATTGTAAAAACACGTTTAGTGTTTTATCGATGAAATTACAAAATTAGTTTGTTTACAATAATATTTGTATTCTCTAAGTGAGCAAACATCTGACAGATAGATTTTGTTAAGAAGTCTGTTTTGGGATGAATAGTATTTTTTTGTAAAAAAAAGTAACACAAATCAGCAATATGACAAATAAATATAACTTTTCGATTTTCGATTTTCCTCCAAGGAATAAGGTTACACATTTTTGATGTTTTCTGGATTTAAATACAATGTATAATGTAACACTGTGACTGCTTCGTAGGAAGTTCTTGAACTTTCGTATTGCGTAATGTTACTAAAAATAGAAATTACGTCATTTCCTTATATGGAAATAATTTGTCATAAAAGTTATTCTAACTAAAAATCCAAAAATTGTATTCATTCTCACTTTGTTATCAGATACAGTTGCTCGGCAATTTACTTAAAATTTATTCAATTTATTTTGGATCACAACAATACAATGCCTTCTCTTGATAGAAATCTACCTGTCAAACGCTCAAAGTGCGAGAAAATGGTTGTCAAGCAGCAAATGGCTCGACACAAAAAATCGTGTGATAGTGGGACTTTAAAATGTCCCAAGTGTCCACATTTCTACACAAAGAGGAAAGAGGACTTGAACTACCACCTTGCTAAGCATCACGCTCCTCAAGAAAAGAAGCTTAGTACAGTGTGCACTATATGCTTGGAGGAATTTCCAAGTTTTTATTCTCTTCAACAACATAAGAGACGGAAACACGGAACATCGACCAAATTTGGAACCAAATCCAGCGAAAGCTTGAAAGAAGTTCTAGAATCGGAAGAATTGGATAGGAACAACGAACAGTTACAGCAGGAACTTAGTGCCTGTCAACACTTCTTTGACAATACTGAGATGGAGAATGGGAGACATAGAGTATTCAATTTTAAATTGTCGAGACTTGATCCCAGCGAAATTAATGAAAAACTGAAGGAAGTGTTTGAAAAGCTTAACTGTGCTGCAAAAATAAATTTATCCCTGGGATTTATTTTACGAAATGTTGACACAGACGAATACCGATACTTTTATGCTCATGAGAACAACACCTTCTTTGAGAAGTCTCATTTACTTTGTTCTAAGGGAGACTTAGTCTCACT
This sequence comes from Convolutriloba macropyga, assembly GCF_964194025.1. Classification (NCBI taxonomy): domain Eukaryota; kingdom Metazoa; phylum Xenacoelomorpha; order Acoela; family Convolutidae; genus Convolutriloba; species Convolutriloba macropyga. Next base: position 2,740,007 of record NC_134478.1, on the reverse strand, counting down.
TCAGGATAGAGTAGAGAAATTGGATTTGATTGAGACTTGTGCTCAAGAAAGGGCAAACACAAAATGGCGGTATGCACTAACTACGAATGTAACAGTTTTCTGTGCTCTTCTCAACAATATCCCAATGGGATGTTTAGATGCTGTTATACCTGAACAGTTGTTGAGAAACGATGTAAATTGTCTTGTTACGAATGGATACGGAGAAACCTACAAGGACTACCTGTGCTTGTTTAGAGCTGTGGCTGTTCACTTGTATGGATCAGCTGAGCTGGAAACAAAGGCAGCTAAGTTGTTCAGTGACTTTCTCCACGAGTCTGGTCATGACGCAATTAACTTTAGAGGAGTGTCAATGGATCACCTTGTGTTTGTTGAAAATGCTATAAAACACAACATTTTCATTTATGACCTTGACATTGAGGACGGGGATTTTGTAGGTGAACTTCCCAGAAGAAGTATTGAGATGTACGAGAACAACATTAATCTACTGCGCTACAACAACCACATTTGCTATGTTGATGATATCAACACGTTTTTCAAACGATTCCGCTGTCCTAATTGTGATACCTTTTTTAAGCGTGCTGGTAATTTCCACCGTCACGTGAAATCTTGTAAAGATAGGATACAGCACATTTATCCGAAGAGTGTTTACACTTTGAGAGAAACTTTGTTCGATAAACTTGACGGTTTTGGAATTGGATATGAGGAAGAACAAAAACTGTTCAAAAACTTGGCTGTATTTGACTTCGAATCAATCTGCGTTCCATCTAATGAACTAAAAGATACCAATACAACTACTTGGATAGGAAAACATGAACCAATATCTGTGTCAATTTCCTCTAGTTTATTACAAGAACCTATTTTCTTTTGCAACAGAGACCCCAAGACACTGATTTTATCTTTTGTTGAAGCATTAGAAGAACTAGCTAGCAGAAGTAAAGCAGAAATGTTGCAAAAATTTTCCTCAATTGAAAATGCAATTAAAAACAGAGTAAGTTCTATTTTCGAGAAGCTAAATGGAAGGAAAGATGAGAGTACTCCAATGTTTGAATTTCAATATATCGAAGAAAAAGAAATTGATATGTCGACTCAATTCCTCCAAATTCAGAAAAATCAACTTCTCGAACTACAACAACATTTTGAACGTTATGTCAGCATTTTACCTGTATTTGGATTCAACAGCGGGAAATATGATCTGAATCTTATCAAGTCTTATTTACTACCCTACCTCATTCACGAACGCGATATGCAACCAACGGTTATTAAAAAAGCTAATCATTTTGTATCCTTTAAATTTGGCGATGTTCAGTTTCTCGATATTCTAAACTTTCTTGGTGGAGCAACATCACTATATTCGTTCCTCAAAGCTTACAAGACAAATGAGACCAAAGGATTTTTCCCTTATGAATGGTTCGACTCACCAAACAAATTGGATGTAACTTTCCTACCCCCTTACGAATGTTTCTTTAGTAAGTTGAGAGATCACAGTCCCTTGGAAAAAGAATTTACGGATTTCACAAAATTGTTGAATAGTGGACTTTCCCAACAGGAGGCTCTGAAAAAACTTAGGTTGAAGGTAGTGCCCCCCTCGGGATTCGACAACTACAATTACTTGGAAAGTGTGTGGGAGCACGAACAAATGACAACTTTTCAAGACTTTGTCAGGTGGTATAATAACAAAGATGTTGTCCCGACACTAGAAGCGATGCAGAAAATGATGGAATTCTATCATAACAAAGGGATTGATATGTTAAAACTGGGTTGCACACTACCTAATTTAGCAATTTTTTGTCTACACAAATCAACTAATAGCAAATTCTATCCTTTCGTTGAAGCAGACAAAGATTTACATGATAAAATACGCGAAGATATGACCGGTGGTCCCTCTATTGTGTTTACTAGAAAAGCAATTGTGGATCAAACCTACATTCGAAACACAGAAAACATTTGCAAATCAATTGTGGGTATAGACGCCAGTCAACTTTACCCCTTCTCAATGTGTCAAGAAATGCCCACTGGGCTTTACACTAGATGGGAGTTTGATTCAGACTCTCAGAAGTTTAAAGCTAGACAAAATAAATCGAGGAAATTTGAGAACATAGTTATGTCGTACCTACAATCTCAACGTCCTAACTGCACTATTGAAAGCTACTACACAACTGGAACTCAGAAAAAGATTGATTGTTTTAATGTAGACGGATTTTGTGCTCACTGTAAAACTATTTTTGAAGCAATGGGTTGATACTTTCACTTTTGTGCATGTCAGGAAGCAAGAGTAAGCATGTCAGAGGAAGAGACTCAGAAAGGATTAAAGAAACGGGAATACGATGAACTAAGACGAGACTATTTGCGAAACAAAGGATATAAAGTTGTTGAGATATGGGAATTGAGGTGGGAAACTGTCAAAGGTGATGAATCTGTAAAAATTCACGTGAGAAACAATTTCCCATTCAAGCTACCTCTGACTCAAGAATCTCTACTCACAAAGATAAGAGAAGATGAACTATTTGGTTACGTTCAGTGTGATCTCGAAGTTCCAGATGGGTTAAAATACAAGTTCTCGAACTTTCCACCAATCTTTAAAAACTTTAATGTTAGTCGAGCAGATATTGGTGATTATATGAGGGATTATGCAATGGATAACGATTTACTCAAGCAACCGCAACGCATGTTAATTTCAAGCTTCAAGTTGGAGACTGGAACAGTCATAACACCATTACTCAATTTTTACCCTAGTCTTGGGCTAAAATGCACCAAAATTTATCGCTTCGTTCAGTACACACCCAAAAAATGCTTCAACAATTTTGTCCAATCGGTTGTTGATGCTAGAAGAGTTGGAGATGAAAATCCTGAATCAAGCGTTGTAGCAGAAACAATGAAATTGTTAGGGAATAGTTCCTATGGTTACCAAATCATGGACAGAAGCAGACATACAGAGACAAAATACTTGAACGATGAAAAGACACACAAAGCTATCAACGGGAAATTGTTTAAGAGACCTAACAATGTGTCAAAAGAACTATACGAAGTTGAACTTGTAAAATCAAAAATTGAGCACAGTGAACCGATAATAGTCGGCTTTTTTATACTTCAGTACGCAAAATTACGTATGTTGGAGCTTTATTACAATTTTTTTGATAAATTTTGCGATGTCGACACGTTCGAAGAGTTAGAAATGGACACTGACTCCTTATACTTAGCTCTAGCGCACGATAATTTGTACGATTGCATTCGTCCATCTAAAAAAGCAGATTGGGAAACTCTGAGGGAACACGATTGTGATGATTCTTTCAAAGCTGATGCTGTACAAAATTTCTTCCCTAGAACTTGTTGTGATAAACATAAAAAGCACGATAAGCGTGAACCAGGTCTGTTCAAGGAAGAATTTAGATGTACTGAAATGATTTGTCTATGTAGCAAAACATATTGTTGCTACGATGCCAAATCGGATAAGTACAAATTCAGCAGCAAAGGACTGAACAAACGAACATTGGAAGAGACCGGAGATGGACCATTGGAAAAATATCGGCGAGTGATGGAAGAAATCATCAATTTAACATCTACAAATAGAGGATTTCGGACAATCAACCACTGCGTCGCTACCTATGAACAAACAAAGAAAGGACTCTCATATTTTTATCCTAAACGAAAAGTGTTATCTGATGGAATTCATACTGTACCCCTGAACTTGTAATTTATTGAATCAATTTTCGTATTGTGAGCGCTCTCTGTTGTGTTTAAAATTACTTATAATGTACTTGATTAATACTGTGTCTGTCTTTTTGTACCTTCATAATTCATTCTTTTAAAAATTTTCAATTTTCTCAATTTTAGTGGATATAACTGACCTTAATACATTGCGGCGGCTATACCTAATCTTAATACATTGCGGCGGCTATACCTAATCTTAATACATTGCGGCGGCTATACCTAATCTTAATACATTGCGGCGGCTATACTTAATCTTAATACATTGCGGCGGCTATACCTAATCTTAATACTTTGCGGCGGCTATACCTAATCTTAATACATTGCGGCGGCTATACCTAATCTTAATACATTGCGGCGGCTATACCTAATCTTAATGCATTGCGGCGGCTATACCTAGTCTTAATACATTGCGGCGGCTATACCTAATCTTATTACATTGCGGCGGCTATACCTAATCTTAATACATTGCGGCGGCTATACCTAATCTTAATACATTGCGGCGGCTATACCTAATCTTAATACATTGCGGCGGCTATACCTAATCTTAATACATTGCGGCGGCTATACTTAATCTTAATACATTGCGGCGGCTATACCTAGTCTTAATACATTGCGGCGGCTATACCTAATCTTAATACATTGCGGCGGCTATACTTAATCTTAATACATTGCGGCGGCTATACCTAATCTTAATACATTGCGGCGGCTATACCTAATCTTAATACATTGCGGCGGCTATACCTAATCTTAATACATTGCGGCGGCTATACCTAATCTTAATACATTGCGGCGGCTATACCTAATCTTAATACATTGCGGCGGCTATACCTAATCTTAATACATTGCGGCGGCTATACCTAATCTTAATAAATTGCGGCGGCTATACTTAATCTTAATACATTGCGGCGGCTATACCAAATCTTAATACATTGCGGCGGCTATACCTAATCTTAATACTTTGCGGCGGCTATACCTAATCTTAATACATTGCGGCGGCTATACCTAATCTTAATACATTGCGGCGGCTATACCTAATCTTAATACATTGCGGCGGCTATACCTAATCTTAATACATTGCAGCGGCTATACCTAATCTTAATACATTGCGGCGGCTATACTTAATCTTAATACATTGCGGCGGCTATACCTAATCTTAATACATTGCGGCGGCTATACCTAATCTTAATACATTGCGGCGGCTATACCTAATCTTAATACATTGCGGCGGCTATACCTAATCTTAATACATTGCGGAGGCTATACCTAATCTTAATACATTGCGGCGGCTATACTTAATCTTAATACATTGCGGCGGCTATACCTAATCTTAATACATTGCGGCGGCTATACCTAGTCTTAATACATTGCGGCGGCTATACCTAATCTTAATACATTGCGGCGGTTATACCTAATCTTAATACATTGCTGTGGTTAAACCAAAAAATGTTGAAATTTACTGCGAGGGAAATTATCCGTTAATGCGCTCTGCCTGTACAATTCCCCGCCTGTACGTACGCGCTGACTGTACAATTCCCTGCGCGCTGCATGTATAATTCCCCGCCTGTACGTACGCGCTGACTGTGCAATTCCCTGCGCGCTGCATGTATAATTCCCTGCTAATCCCTAAATGACCTCTAAAATCACGTGACAAGTGGCTCCGGAAAATCACCCTGGTCTGCTCCTGCCTTACTACTCACCCCCTGGAACACCCCTAGATTTATCCCCAATCTTAATACATTGCGGAGGATATTCCTAATCTTAATACGTGGCGGCCGCTATAACTAATCTTAATACGTGGCGGCCGCTATAACTAATCTTAATACGTGGCGGCCGCTATTACTAATCTTAATACGTGGCGGCCGCTATTACTAATCTTAATACATGTACGCCGCCTATACCCTATCTTAATACATTAGTGTAGACCCTCTCTCAAAAATTACTCCTATACCCTATCTTAATACATGGGGTCTACACCCCCCCCCCTCCCGGGGAGACTTGCTCACCCTATTACTACTATTATTATTTCCTTGTTTTCAGAAAATTTAGATTGCTTCTAACGAAGGAAAAACGACGCTCAGCGCCATTTAAGAGTCGAATTTACTATTGGTTTTTGTTTCATATCGATGTACTATGTCGGAAAATGCTACATGAAAGCGCAAAATTTTCTGCTCAATAAGCTGTTCGGCCACCACACATTTTGTTGGAAGTTGTTTGTTGTTTTGAATTTTTAAAAATTTAGTTTGCCTTTGGAAAGTTAGAAATAACCTGCGAAAGTTCTGAGTTCTTCCGGAATTATACAGGGACACACCCCTGTTGATTTTTTGTCGAAAAAAGTGACGAAGAATCTGGTCAGTTATGTTTAGTTTCTAATCTTTTTGTTGCCTCAAATCACCATATGATATTTTTAAGCAGTAGAACAGGACTGAAAAGTCTGAAATCGAGGCAAAGTCTGAAAAATTTATATTCCCAAAAAATGTTGCGAAGTTGGAAAGCTAGGCAATTCCTTTAGGGAACTTTGCAACAAGACTTTCTAAATACTCCGGTTGCTTGTAAAAATTGTAATTATTTTCTTGCCCCTCACTAACAGTTTTCAATGACTGTTTTAAAGATCGTGAACATTATTAATTGGTCTCAGGCAAAGTCTGAGGCAATTAGCTTAAACGTGCGTTTTTTAATGCAAGATTTTTTTCTTGACATTTTTTGCTGTGTTGTTATCGAACATTCTTTTGCTCTCTAATGACTGTTTCACGCCTGACTTAAATTTGGCCGGATTTGAATTGTTCTCATTGCAAAATTGTTTTTGAAATTGTTATTTAAAATTGTCACTTCAAAATTGTTATTTAAAGTCAATTGTAATTGCGATAGCAACGCAGGTTTGGCTTGCTATTGAACATTGAAGAAAATGTTAAGCAAACCCTGCGATGTTGATTTTTGAAATATTTCGATTTGGACATCAACAATGAACTCCTGTATCAGCTTCTTGCCATAATCATCTGCCAGACTTTTTTCCTGAACTCATCATAAAACACATGCTTCAATAGTATAGCTATATTCAATTTTGAAAATTTCTATTTTGGATTTCTTGTTTTATTTGAGTGTTTTTAGTATCAATTTTCTTTTTTACAGAAGCATTTTAACCTTGAAAAACTGGTGTTTCTAACCCATGCTGTTGGAAAATGAATTGAATGCCCACAGAATTTTACATCCGGAAAATATTGATCGATCGAACTACTTGGCGTAAAAGTTGTGGAATTGTATCTGTACGCAGTCTTTCTTGTGTAGAGCGATTGATGTCACTTTTTCGAGGGTATTTTTCACATTTCGAATCGATTCTTCTGTTTCATCGATTTTACATTTAAGATTGAGCGTCCATTTCATAGAATTATAATAGCTGTTTTACAGACATAATGAAAAGACTAACGTTTTCAACTCTGCAGAATTTCTTCGTGTTTACATCTTATTGGTATATTAAATGTGTTCTTATTTTTTTTCAAAAAGGGTCCAATATTGTCAATATAGTTTAACCCTTAGAAGATTTGATATTAATAAATTGTTCTCATCTATGTCTATAAATGAGTTATTTGATAGAACTAATTTACATACACACTTGAAGGGACAGCAAATGGCTTTTACGCATAGTCATGTGATGCCTTTGGGAAGCAGTGTATTTAAACTCGAGAAATTAACAACATAAGTAGAGTTTTAGAGTTTTAATCTTACAATATGCAAGTTTAGATTTCTTGCGGAGGATACCAATAACCATGAACATGATTGCTTTTCCTTGTATATAATTTCTAAGGAACGTCTGATGATGTGTTTAGTTTTCATCTGCTACAAGTTTTTATACTTTAAAATAGTTAGATTCAAATTTTAAAATAAAATTGAGCAATTTTCTAATTCGTATTCCAATACGTTTTTGATTAATTCAAGTGAACAAGTTAATAGCTTTCATTTTTTTATCGGCCACTTTTTTGTTCCAGTTTTATAACTTTCAAAATCACAATAAATGTGTTAAATTTATAATTTTTATGCTCACGTCTTTTTTCTTTAGTCCTTATACACGCAGTTCTTGAATTTTTCATACTTGTCCCGTTTATTAACAGTTGATTGCCATGGTTTTTTACAAATTTTAATTCTGGTAATTTGCCTAATTTTTGTTTCAAGCAATTTAATAGTTAGTTGTCTCGTTTGTAGTTCCGTAGTTTAGTATTTCATATTGATCAACAAGCTACACGTATAACCTGAACACATATATGAGCCGCTTACTGTTTAAAATGAATCCTAATCTGTAAAAAGGACCTATGAATTTTGTCAACAAATTATCTGTTTTCACATGTTTTTTAATGTTTAGAAAACTGTTCAGTGGAACACCTGGATATCTGACTTCTGTACCGGTCTTAATTGCCACATTGCCTATTGTCAAATTAGTTAAATTGTTTCTGTTGCTCATCGGCAGAATAATTGTTTATTGAAAATTGAAAGTTAATATATAAGCACTAAGAAATTTATTAAATTTTTTATCGTCCTGAAGAAGATTCTCGCAATTTTTTTGAGGTTGCAGATCAGTATAATTCGCATATAGTGACACAATTAAGGTGCTGCCATTTTTTGATATCTTTGACATATAATATAATTAGGTGAGCCTTGGAGAACCACCAAAAGTAACTGGCCTGGCACTCGTTCTTTCAGAACCATTTGGAAGACTCTGCTTTCTTTAACTTAAATGCAATTCCATTCTGGCGAGTTCTGGTCCCCAAAGCCTCTGTTAGAATTTTTTTGAGTGCAATGATTGACTGTTTTAATTCCTTTTTCACGTCTAGAAAAAGCCCAATAGAGAGCATGGGTTTGTTTTCCAAATTGTTTCTGTCGTTCTCTACAAGTTGAGCAAATGAATCAAATGTACCCCTTTGTTGTTTAAAACCAAACTGATCCTTATCTATCAGAATGAGTTGTTCCAAGTAATTGCAAATTTTGCTGTACGAGAAACTTTCAAAGATTTTGTTATTGTTAGCAGTAAATAGATAGACCTGTTTGATGGTTCAGACCGCTCTCGGCCCTTATGTATTGCGATTATGTCAGCCTGTTAAAATGAGATGAAAAGGATTTGAATAAAATTTACATACACTATTGAGAAACACAGATTTGGAACAATTTTGGCCAGCTGCGTTTATAACTTTCTGATAAAATCCTTTCTTGTTGACCGTTTTTTCAGTTTGTTTCAGTGCATTGAAAACCAGCTGATCATTTTGGTCTTTTATTTTCAGAAACAGTAATATCTATGTTTCAAGTGCTAAATATCTTATTTCGTTGTCCACTCGTGGCTCCTGTTGTGTACCTTTTTCAGGAACAATTTTTTTTACACATTTGTTAAGCAAGAGCGGAGATTTTGTCATTGCTGCCTCACAACTGAGATGCTCGAGGGTTTCTTTGAACTTGTGTATCTCATTTTGCAAGTAAAAATCTCCTTTTGTGATTTCATAGGCATCGTTGAGTTTTGACCAGTTCCAAAAACCTCAATTCATTGCTTTCATGTTTAAACTAGTCTCTTTGCAGTCAGAAATCTTAAAGAGCAATTAGTACTGATCCGTGACAGTTATTTGTAACATGCTCAGATCTATTTCAACATTCTAATACTTTGCGTCAAAGAAAACGTGCAGTCGATCTAAATTGTTTGTTGGGGATCTAATCTTTTTGAGTCATTTTTTGAGTCAACAAATTTTCATCATTTTCATCTTACGTTAAATAGGTCTAGGCTAAAATGGGATGACCATTGTCTGCTAATAGTTAATAGCTTAATTTTTTTCTGCGGTTGTGGATTAAGGTTTTTTGGAAAGATTACTTCTAAAACGAAAATGTTTTTTAAAAAAGAATTGTATTTTGGTAGATACAAATCTCGTTATTGCGTTGTATCGAACCCAAGCCTCACAACCTCAGGCGCGTATTCGCAGCCCTCTTTCTGTGAATCTGTTGATTACCATGTTTAGGATATTTTGTATCAAGTTCAAATGTGCTAATGTCAACAAGGCGATTCATTGTATCAAATTGAATAGACCATAGCCGAACTATTAAGAGAGAAACGGTTCAAAGTACAGGATTCGCCAGCTTATTTATGTGACAAACATTGATGCCCAATCGCAGTAACCATTATTACGTCTTAATAATCAAAAGTGACACTTTATTGACTGTTTAACTGTGAAGCGTAATCGCAGTCACCAGTTTTTTATTGGTTGAAGAAAATGTCTGTTTTCGAAAAATTGATATTTGTTTAATTTGTTTGATTTTGACACGTAATCGCAGACACAATTTCCTGTGAATCAGCGAAAACTTCAAAAAAAGAAAAGAAAAAAATTTTAATTCAGATATAAAGTAGAAAATGGTCACCGAGTCTCTTGCGGAAGTTGCTTTGCTTGGAAATGTGGCTCAAGCTGTATTGGATAGTTGAATAATTTGTATGTCTTTGAGTTAAACCCGGTTGAGGAGTATCGATTTGTTAATTTTTTTTTAAACTCCACCAATTTTTGATCTTTTTTGAACAGTTAGTGCTTATAATGGATTTATTGGCATTTTCGAGCCCTATGGCAGTACGTCATTTTTTTACTCTTCTAATATTAGTAGGAATATAAATTAGGTCAATCCTCGATAAAAGGCAGTTAAAGGGTCGTAATGTGAAAAAATTAGTTCAGATTTATTGTAGATTTATTGGCATTTTCGAGCCCTATGGCAGTACGTCATTTTTTTTTTACTCTTCTAATATTAGTAGGAATATAAATTAGGTCAATCCTCGATAAAAGGCAGTTAAAGGGTCGTAATGTGAAAAAATTAGTTCACGACGGTGAAGGCAAAAAGTTTGAAAAAATCTTTCCAACCTATCTATTCATTTCGAGAGTTCTGTATCGAAAAGAGTTTTGTTTTGAGAGTTTTGTCTGTAAAGCGCAAATATTTAGGCTGAAGTGACTAACCAGAATGCAAACCAGAACAAAAAATTTATTTCCATTAAAGTTGTTTTGGGCTGGATCATGTAGAATTATTCAAAACATCTGTACTCAAATTGTTCCTGATTCATTAAAAAAAACATTTTAATGCCAATGTCAGTAATGATTTCATGGTAGGGGTTAGTTATAAAAGTTGATTGTTAAGAAAACTAATATAATAGATGAAACAATTGCATAATTTTGGTCAAATGTTAGGTTAATGAAATTAAGATAAATCTGCCATAAAAATGAACTCGTTTCGATTGCTTTAATCGCCATAAGAACATTTTCCAATGTATCACTGTTCGCTAGCAGGACTGTCTTTCATTGTTCCTAAAGAAATGATGTTTACTTTAATTTGTTTCGCATTTATGAACTGAAAACTAGATATTTTTGAGTTTCTCTACAATAAGTGAGATATGTTTACAACTTCGTTGAAACCAGCCCAGCTAAGCTATATTTACCCTATTCGTTTTGTCTCCTGTCATTTTACCCCGATTTTTTCACGCCCTTATCATTTCACCCCGATTTTAATTCTATAATATAGGTACAACAATTAAAGGTTCAATTTTACATTCAAAATGATTGATAAGGAGGGTTTGGGTATAACAATTGCAGATCAAAATAGAAGATTCGTCAGGTTGGAGAGAAGAAATTGGGGTGAAAATTGAAATTGCAATGTATGTCTACGACTGCACAAAAAGTGGAAGTACTTAACTTCCCAAAGTCCCAGTGATCTCAAAACGTTAAAATACTTGCTAACATTAGTTCTTCGGTTTACTAATGACGTGCACCGACATGAATTCCTTCAAGTTCTGATGTACCCGTTTGTTAATTACAGAAAATAAAATCGAAATTGAATCTGGTTTTTATTTGCTGGAAGTTAGAGGGTTTGGTTTCCAGGTCGTTCCAACGCAGAAGCTGCCTCTGATGTATCTACTGGACTCAATTGTGAAGAATGTGGGTGAGCCATACAGAGCCATGTTCACAGAGAAGATCGTGGCCACATTCTGCAACACATTCGAAAGGGTTAGTCAGTCTATTTTCTCACTCTAGATTTTTAGGCATTATCTCGTCTAATCAATATTTTTTTGCAAAAATTCCTGCGTGCTTAACTGTTGTAACTTGTACATAGCCGTACTTTCGACTCTCGTTGATGTTGTTGTTGTGTTACCTTAGTATAGTACATCAACATACTAAGGTATTAAGATAGTATAATACATAAACATTGTAAACTTAGTATAACAACTATTATATAGATAATACACCAGGAACCGATTAACAGAAGGTGTTGTGTAACAATCAAATCAAGAGTGTCAGCGCATGAAAAAAACTTGACTCAAGTCCTTGAACAAGTTGAAAACGGTTACCCGCAAATATGTAATCATCAAAAAAACTGTAGCAAAACCTTTGCTGAATATAAATAAGCCTTTGTCTAGAGAACTTGTTCCCGTATATATAGAACAGAAGGGTAACTGTATATTGTTGTTGAATGATGTCACTTTGTTGTCATTTTAAGTGAAAACGGACTTCTCCGGCAGCATAATATAACTAATTCTAATTACTGATAACTATAACTCAGCACCTGCTAAAAACAGATATTTCTATATTTTGTTATAAAACCTTGTCTTACATTTTGGAGATGTTGATCATATATGAAAATTATCAGACTTCAGCCAACCAATTATTGCCGTAATATCTCTACTCTTTTTTATCATCAAATAAACTGATTTACGAAGATTTATCTACAACTTTTATTTTGAAATATGTTTGATGGTAAATGTGTACTATTAAACGCCAAAACGAGTAGATAGGTGTAATTCGTAACGTGTCGACATGTGACTATATTATGACATAATCATTGATGAAGATTCTGAGGTTACAAATCTAACTTATTTACTAACTTGAATTTGCTGACGTTCTTAATTTTTCCTATAGGTCGACCAAACTACCCGTGCTAAACTGTACAAACTACGGACTACGTGGAACACGTTATTTCCAGTCAAAATGCTGGCATCTATAGACTCCAAAATTAAGGCCATGGACCCTTCGTGGCCTCTAGATCCCCAGAGTAGCCAGATTGCAGCGGCTGCAGCTGCCGGCGGTGGTCAACTGGGTTCCCAAGGAGCCCCATCGTCATCTATTCCTGGGGGTGCTGGAGGTGGTGGGGGAGGTGGAATTGGAAGCAATGTTCCTGCGAGTAACAACGATTCAGCTGTTGCGTCTACTAATATACATATCAATCCACGAGTGTACCCTCATTTCGTACGTATTCTTTAAATATACTAATTGATCATAAATAAAGGTTACTATTGATTTGATGGATTTCAGATTACACTTCAATTTAATCATTTATATATTCATTATGGTTTCAAAAATTGTTCAGCAGTCTTCAAACACCTAAAACTCGAAGTATCTTCCCTTAGTTTTGGTCATAATATAATAAAAATTACATCTCTAATGAATTTAAGTAACTACTAACCAATCGAAAAATGAAAATATTTTGTATTTTAATGGGTATCAGTTTTTGATGCTGTTTGTGTTTATAATATAATTATTTGAACCTTCTCAGTGAATTAATGCCCACCCCCTTATCCCCCCACCCCGTAAGCAGACTAACCCCCCCCCCACCCCAGTCTGTCTCGCTTGGGACCAACTCGTTAATAGGTTGCGGTTATATAAATTTGTTTTCTTTTGTCGCAAAATTTGTAACTATTTTCTTACTCGCATTACGAAAATAACATTTGATTTTAAAAAATAGTAATGTTTTATCATAGTTTTTTGGCGAATTTTAGAAATGGAAATTTTATAAATCGGACATGCATTGTTTGAATACCAATTAAAACACTCAATGGAGGTGCTGCAATATCAAATGTATAGTCGATTGACTACAACAATCGTCTTCATAGAAAAAGTTTACAAAAACAATCAAAATTGAGCAGAATTTTTGAATTCGAGCATGATTACGATGTACTTTAACTACAACTTCCCCAATTTTCTGTGAGTTTTTCAAGCGGTAGTGCTGAAATGTTTACATTGAAGTTATTTTAAAGCAATTATTTGCCAGCATTAGAGGAAAAGTGGTGCGGAACAATGAGAAAATGAAACATTTTTCATGTACTTGTAACAACTCTTTGCATGTAAAGACGTTTGTTGGAGACATTTGACAAGTTTATAGCTTAGAGTGGACATTGAAGTCCATCTTTAAGTGTTTTTATTGGTTTTTGCCTAATTTCCACAAAACTCTATTTCATGATTTTAGCCGAATAGCCCCTCACTCTCGCTACCATATTCACATGCAATTGACTTGAAATATAGATGCAATTTCCGCTGTTCCTTCAAGCTGGTTTGTCATTTTGTTTACCTTTGATGGCAAAATTTTAAAGAAAGCGAAATAAAAAATGTCTTTTTCTGAGCTCCAGCGCATTAATGACAGAAAATTATGGGCATAAATCTAAGCCAAATAAGTTGCAAATGCTTTCTATTTCTGACACAATTTTTTTCTGCTGGTGTAGCACTTTTTTCAGAAAATTTAATTTGCATGTATTTGAAGACAAACATGCAGCCTTGCGTTTAAAGACCAACTTTAAGTGAAATTTCATCACAGTCTGTAGACAAATGGGTTTTGATAGAGAATTGGTTTTTGAATTACCGTGTTTCAATTGTTTGCCTAATTTCCACAAAGTCTGCGTTAAGAAATATATGTAATATGCAATCCACCCAGTGATGATATAATAATAAAGATAATTTTTATTGAGTTTACAATTAGTTCAAGATTACAATTGGAAGTCAATAGACTTCAATATTTTGCCTCTTGGGTTCTTTTTTGTTCCGTTTTCTATCACCAGTTTGTTATACGATTTGAACAGTCTGCAATGCAAATATTTGCCGCCCATTTGCTGACTATGTAAAATGTAACTCTATCTATCGGATGATAATGAAAAAAATAAATGGTTCTAATCAATTCATCACTTTTTTTGACACTTTGACTTAATTATTTTAATTTTCTAGGAAACCGACGGCTACATCGTAAGATTGACATTGAAATCTTAATCCAATTGATGTGCTCTAATCCTTCTTTGTATTACTCATACCTTTCGTACATTCCGTTTATTTTTATCATTGTGAATAAACATCTGCATAAAATGTCCAGATGATTTTAGAAACAAAAAACTTTTAACTTTAGTAGATAATTCTTGCATTGATTAATGCGAATGGTCTGGTATATTCTGGTATATTCAAATTTTCTATGATGTCACCTCCTGCTGCTTATTAGCAACGGCTTACTTTATGATTTTGGCAGAGGTTAAACGAATATCATTCTCGTCTTAAAAACCATGCGATCGATCAACTGTACAGAAAAACTTGTGGCTAACAGTTTGTTTTTGTTTCAGCCGTTAACAAATCAGTTGGGATCGAATCCTGCAATGTATTACGGGCATCCGACTCCAGCCGCTGTTTCCACGCAGAACGTAAGTAGAAAAGTATAAACCTTTTTTTCACCCAAATAAATATGACTATCTTATTAATTGCTCCTGAACGAAGTTCATAGCAATTATTGTAAGCATGTTGGTCTTTTTTATGCAAATTTTTTGCTTGGCCGGTTTTGCGCTTTTCTTCCAGAACGTTCTTTGACTTCTCAAGTGACTTTTTCACGCTTTCGTTCTCCATTTTGAGTCATCCTATATATTAAACGCGTGAGCTCCAAAATGGGACTAATTTTCTGCATGTTTAAGGGGCTTCTCGAAGCGCATATTTAAGAGCCGCATTGAGCAGCATGGTTAAGCAAACATATCGAGAGAGGTCAATGACCTAAAAGGCTCAAAGTACATGGATGAGAACCGAAACTGGGACAAAAGACTGTTAGTCAGGTGCAGTTACCACGAGGCTAAGAGGGCTTGACGGTTTGCTCGCCCAGAGGGAGGATTTACTGTCCTTGGTACTACGTGTTTTTTCAATTGCTCCAGAACTGAGTTTGAAGTTCTTATTGTAAACGTGTGTTTTTCTTCAAAGTTTTAGCTCTACAGATTCTGCGCTATTCTAGAACACTCTTAGCTTAAGTTTTTCAGGCTTTACATTTTGATTTTTGCGTGATCTCAAATGCTCTCAATCGGAAATATGTTTATTGAGAAAATTAAAAGCGATTGAGAAAGGGTTGCTTGTAGTATTTATAGCGCAGTTGGTAAAATGGAGGACTGCTATTCTGAGGGTCGAGGGTTCGAACGCGTGCCGGGTACCTTCCCGTTGTAGACATGAAAATTTCTAATCAACACCATGCGACGCGAGTTGGTTTATGTTCCCGTGTGTGTGTGTGTGTGTGTGTGTGTGTGTGTGTGTGTGTGTTTGGGGGATGAAAAATGGCAATTGTTTTCTCTTTGTAGCAATTCTTCTTTCCATTCGCTTGGTCTTTTCTTTGTTTTTTATTTCAAACCTTTGAACGATGGTTTTTCGTAAACCACTTGGATTTTCCAGTTAGTACTGTTGCCCCTAAACGAATTTTAGAGCAATCATTTTTCTTTTCTTTCTTCCCGTCCATCTCTCTCTCTCTCTCTCTCTCTCTCTCTCTTTCTCTGTTTCTCTCTGTCTGGCTCTGTGTGTTTGTGTGTGTGTGTTTCGTGCTCTCTTTCTTCTCTTTGCTCCGTTCTGTTTTTCTCATTCTCTCCCTATCTCTTTTTTCCGTTTCTCTTTCTCTCTCCCTTTGTTCACTTCTCTATTGTTCTCTTCTCAAATTTAATGATCAAGAAAACCAGTTGAGCAAATAGTCACCCCTCGAAACGTAAGCAAAAAGAGAATACACCAAGAGCTTCAAACAGACTGAATTAGAAAAATCAAACATTTTTCTCTGTCCTCCATAGGATAACCACAGGTTGAGTTTTATTTTATAGCTGTTGATTTGCGGTTCTATTACCATTGTCCATAAAATCACTATGAAACTAAGTTTTGAGCAGTTTTAGTCGTATTGTCTAATCTTCCTTTATTATATTAAACATCAGTCGCAATTGAGCACAATCGTTAACATTGCTCCTATCGTAACATGTTTTAGGGGTCCTTAATCATGCAAATTAGCGCATAATCAATGCGTTCTGAGACGCGCTTTGCCATCCTATTAAAGCTGCTATTATGCACATTTTTTGCGCTCATTAAGCATGTGGTATAGCAAAAACAAGCGGGTCACAAACGCCCTTGTCCAGAAATTTTCTGTAGAAAGAGCAAAGGACAAGTGCAATACGCATAGTTTGCGTAGTTGGTGAGAACTATGGCTGTTAAGCGAGGGATATGGGTTCAAGCCCGAGTCGGTGCGAAACAGAAACCTTAATTTTTTTAAACCTCTTATTCGTGTAAATGATTTTCTTGTTATGGTTTTTCGGGCCTGTTAGTGATAAATCAAATGTGTCATATCTTCTTGAGCAGAAGGATGAAACCCAATAAATAACCGAACAACATTCAAGGGACCTTTTCTGCTTTTCATTTTTCCTCTGTTACAACTGTCTTTTTTAAACTTGATGACATGACCTAATGAAAAATATCTGCAGTCCACGTGCAAGCACCATGCTAGCTCAATCGGTAGATTGTTGTACTTTTAATCCAATCGTCAAGAGCGCTCGTCAATTCTGGGGCGTAACATTTTGATTACGAATCAAAACATCAAATCTACAAAAAGTTAGTACCTGTTAGTAACTAAATAGATTTAAAGCGAGAGATTATTAGCCAATCAGAATCCAGTATTTAAATAAGCAATCGAATTGAATAAAATACGTTCAAATTTACGTACAAAGCTCGGAAAAAGTGCAATTAACATAATTTCGTTAAACCTAATAAACAAAGCCATCAAGTAAGGCTCGTTTGAACTTAATAATTTTCGGTTTTTTGCACTGTTTTGAATAGAATGGTGACCAGCTTTGATCTCAAGTATCAAAGATAGACTGATACCAGTTAAATGAGCAAAAAGACTTTGCCGTCTAAAAAACACTTGTTGCTATGTACGAACAATACTTATACGTTGCCTCGTGATGATTTATAGTCGCCTTGATCGTTGCTTACACGTTGCTATCTAATACTTTTTGCCTGTTTGAACGTTGCTATATAAAACGAAAGAGAATTAACTTCCGAAAGAGTGTTGTTTTTACTTTACACCTTTACATTGGCGCCCCACAAGGGACACGAGAATGTGAAGAAAAATACAATATGGAACAAACAGTTTGGAGTTGTTGCATTGAGTGGAGGCTACTTTAGACACGAGCATTTTGAGCACGTAAGAAGTGCAGTAAATGCGCAGATTGAGGAGAACATGTATGCTCAGTGGGTGATTCCCCCTCCGTGGAAACCAGTGACTAAGAAAAGCCAGGGAGCTAGAATGGAGGCTGGAAAAGGAGATATCCATCACTATGTGACACCTGTAAAAAAGTTCAATGTCATTTTGTTGTTGGCGGAAAATTTCAGTATGTCTACATTAGCGCTGGATTGAATCTCTTGCTAAAACGATGCCCGTGCCATGTGTGGCCGTGTCGTACGAGCAGTTGGAAGCAATGAAACATGAATAGTTCAGTTCAAAGAAACCATCGGAGAATGCAGACGACGTTGAATTGAAGAGAGAGTGGACCTCCAGCTGCCCCGTTGTGCGGAAATTGGCCCCAGAATCAGCTTCTAACAAACTGACAAACTTGAATAGGGATTCCTTCAAAACTGTAAGACGGAACCTTTATTTCTTTTCGTGATATTCTTGTGACATAATTCTTTAGTTATTTGATTTAGACGGCAAACCCAACCTGTGAATTTTTTTGGTCAAATATTAACGGATTACAATCGTTTGCTAGGTAGAATTGTTACTGGTCACCATTAACCTTAAAAACATAATTTTTGAGACGAAAAAACATCGATTTTGAAAATTTTTGGTCGGATTATCGAAAATTTGTAAAAAGTGTTCAAGTCGGTTCGGATATCAAAAATAACCTCTGAAATAGAAAAAAATGAGAGAATATAATGCTTAAATGTCCAATTTTGAAAATTTTTGGTCAATTTTGATGCAACTCGAAAAAACATAGAATATCAATATCGAGTATTGATAAACCGTACTTTCAGGCATAAAACCGTATAGTTTACTGGATTACCGTTCCGTATTCAAAAAAATTGCAGAAATGTTGACCAAAAATAGAAAAAAATGAACAAAAGTATAAAATTTTGACAAATTTGTCAAAAAATCAATTTTCCAGCAAGAAGGTTCGTAATTTGAGTGAAACTCAATTAACACAAAAAAAGTTGTGAAAATTTGCACAACCTCCGGCCAACAAAAAAAAATTATCGAATCACCATAATTTTTCTTCGTCGCTCGTTTATGTACCGTTCCGTCCGCGTCCTTTTCGTCCTTTAACTTTTCAATTCTCCGCGTTTCGTTTTTTTTCTCAATAACGTCGCTCTCCCAAAACTTCGCTTTTCGTATTCTTACGCTACTTTTCCGGATTTCGGTATAGTACGTCATATGTGATGAAGTATGTTATTGTTTTTGCTGTAGTATGTTGAGTATGCTAGTATGCTGGTTTGTTGTTCAGGTCTTACAGCTTTCTAGGGTGTGACTTATGTTTATTCTCGAGTTACGGCTGGATTGCTCTTCGACTTTTCAACTTTACTAATTTACTAGCCTTCCTGTTGTAGTATATTGATTTTTGCTGCTGTATGTTTGCGTGTAACTGTATGAATGTTAGTTGGTTTAGGGTTTTGCCTTCTAGGGTGTGACTTAAGTTTATTCTGGAGTTACGGCTAGATTGTTTCTTCACTTTTCCAGCTTTCATAGACTACAAAAGCGCTGCATATTAATTAACTTTTGCTGTAGTTTGTTTAATATTGTTGGTATGCTGATCGGTTGTTTAGGTTTGAATATTGCTAGGGTGTGACTTAAGTTTATTCTAGAGTTACGGCTAGTAAATTTCTTGCTCTTTTCATCCATTTAGTATACTACAGCTTTGCCGTAAATTAGTTCGTTATTTGTATATATTAAGCCCCATAATGACTTGTGCTAGTTTGTCTCTTGCAGTAGCATCTCTCCTCCTTCCTAGGGTGTGACTTAAGTTTGTTCTGGAGTTACGGCTAGTTTGTGTGGTTGAGTTTGTGGCTGTGGTCTGCTAGCATAGTGGTTCCCGACCTCCCCGCTCGCTGCGTAATCGTCTCCCGCCCGTTCCGACCCGCCTTTCCGTTTCGTTGCGTACTACTCGCTCAACGCCTCCGTTCTGTCCGTCTCGTTTCCCGTTTCTTCGTGCGTCGCTCGTTCAGCGTTTCCGTCCCGTCCGTTGCGTCGCCCGTTTACTACCCGCGTTTTCGCCAGTTCCGTTCCGTTCCCTGTTGCGTTGCCCGCCGTTCGCCCGTCCTTCCCGCCCCGTCCGCTTCGTTTCCCGTTTCGTCGTGCTTCGTCCACCCAGTCCTCTTTACCCGGTTGCCTGTGTTCCTGTTTAGTCTCACGTTGCTTTCAAGCACGTTAGACGCACTCTATAATTTCTTACTCACTTTCGCCGAGTAATTCATTACTCGGTAACTTCTTTTCTGCTCTTCGACGTCTTGATTATCAAGTCGTCGTCATTTGGGTTCGGTATAACCCGCATTCCACGTGTTTGTTTGAAAGTTACCCTACATTGATAAACTAGCCATTTCAATATCATGACCGAACAGCAAGATAAATTGAAAAAGCTCTTTAATGCAAGATCTAATCTGGAATCTGAGTTACGTAACATCCATAAGGACATCACAGATGCCATAGATCGTCAAGACAGGAGGGTTAAGGTTGAACGCTTGGTTTCTAAGTTGAAGGATGTCTTCAGTAAACTGGTGGAGAAAAATGAAGAACTATTTGACTTGGCCAGTAAAGCCGAGAACCCGGAATCAATTTACCTTGTCCTTGAGCAATGGTTGGATGATGTAACTAAAAACAATTATAATTTCTTGCTTGCGGCTAGAAGCTATATTGACTCAGTTACTCACCGAGACACCGTATATGAGGGCGTTAACCCTCAAGGGCAGTCGAAGAGAAGTTCACGTCGAACAGCATCGTCAATGTCTAGCCAGCGTAAACATGACTTTCTAATGGCAAAACTAAAACGCGAAGAGGCCGAGAAACAAGAACAAGCTGCCATGCGCCTCGCTAAACAAAAACACGAAATTGCCATGAGAAAAAAAGAGCTTGAAATACAATTGGAGCAGATGGCAATTCAAGAATTAGAGGAAGACCACCGCCAGCGTGTCGCCGCAGCTAAACTAGATGAGGCTGAATTAATGGATAATCATTCATTGTTTAGTCACCACTCAAGTGAACTGAATTTGCTTAAAGATAGGGGATCAGATAGAAGTCAGAGACTTGTTCAGGATTGGGTAAATTCTGTTCCAGCAGGTAAGTCATTGAGTGCCACAAGTGAGTTAAATTTTTCTCGTCCTGGTTCAGCAACCGCTGACCCCCCTGTTCAAGATACTGCCCATAGTAATCCTCCAGAAAACACAAATAATGTTGCCGGTAACTTGAATCACCTTGAAATGCTTTCTCAGTACACACGGCCAGGAGTTGCAATTTCTATTGCTCAGCAAGAAGCTTTGTATCGGGAATACCTCCAGGCTCAACTACAACAATCACTCAGTGATCAAAGGGTTGAGCGAGCACATAGTCCCTCAGGCAGTGGTAAGGTGAACCAAGTGAACCAAGTACCAGTCGACGTACAAAATGTCGAACTCCCACCACCTCATCCACCTATGCAACCTCCCCGGCCACCAACACCCGTTATGGCACCAACGAACTCCATTTTCGTACCTGATTTTTCAGCAAACCCACAGGTAAATCAGTTCTTGGGTCCAAAAAGCTCCAGTGTACCTTGTCAATTACATATGTCAATGCCTCATGTTCAACAACAACAGAATCTAACTCAAAGTAACATTCCACACCGAACACAAGTCCCTATTGCCCATTCCCCGCATAAGGTCCCTCCACCTGTAAACCCACTCGCGAACCCGCCTCCCGTATTCCCGCCTCAACAATTATTTATTCCTCAGCCTCCCGTGATTCCGTCGCCCGCTCCAGCAAGCACAGCAACATACTTACCCGTCCCCAACATTCCACAACAAAACATTGTCCATTCACCTCAAGCCCGCCTGTTACCATGCCCAACCGCACCCAAACTTCCCCTTAATCGTAACCCCGATTTAAACTTGTGGAGATTTCCTCAGAATAACCCCACAAACGTAAATCAGGCGACAAATAATGCAACCGTCTTCAAAAACATTCAACCGAACCTACCCCCAACCACAGCTGACCCCACCATCATCCATCCCATCTTGCAAATGAGTGCACAACATAATCCAAAAAGCAACTACGCAGCTAACTGTAGCATCCCTGTTAACCCCTTTAGTACAACTACTAACATCGTGCCACCTTTCGTCACGCCGGTTATACATCCAACATACGGGCATACTGCTCCGATACCATTGTGTTGGGGTGGCCCACCGCATCCCACGCCTCCAGCGCCAGCATCTGAAAATGCAAGCTTGATTAAGGCATTCACTGACGCCTTATCTAGCAAGAGGAATGACCCACTACCCGAATGGAAGTTGTCACAATACAGTGGGGATCCTCTACAGTGGCACGAATGGTATGGTCAGTTTAAAAGCGCAATTGACTCTCAGTCCTTAACTGATGATGTAAAGTTGACATACCTTAAGACCCTCGTTACAGGTAAAGCTAAAACAGCTATAGCTGAGTTCGCCTACTGCGGCGCAATGTACAAAGACGCACTGAGGACCTTAGAACGTAAATTTGGCCAACCACAGGCGGTCGTAAGTGCACATTTGGACAAACTCAACAGCTTTCCACCATTGAAGATGCACAATAGCGATAACATCATTAACTACTCGGGGTGCATTTCAAGTCTTGTCGGGGTATTTAAATCGCTGTCATACGATTCGGATTTAAAGAGTGCTGCGCTTCTCAACACCGCCGTACAGAAGCTACCACCCAATATGAAGGAGTCATGGTCACTCTTCACTGTCAAAAAGCATTGGGTGAAGCCTACTCTTCTTGATTTCAACGATTGGTTAAAAGAGAAGGCCGAAGCGCACGATTTAATGAAGAATACCGCACTTAAAGCAAAGACCGAGGATACCAACAACTCAGTAACCAGATCAAAAGTTGCTTCAAAGGCATTTGCTGCAAATACGCAACAGAAGAGTAACTTTAAGCCGCAACAGAGATCTCCGTCAACATCAATCTCTAGTTGCATTGTATGCAAAGGCAGCCACCGGTTGTGGGAATGCCGTGTTTTTAAGGAAAAGACCCCCACACAGAGAGCCAAGGTCGTGGCTGAGGCAAAGCTCTGTTTCTCTTGTTTGCGTGATAAACACATGTTCAGGCAATGCCCAAGTCCCCGTAAGTGTAGGAAAGATGGTTGCCACAGCTCCCATAACACCTTACTTCATGGAGCTGAGAGGGTTTTTCCAGCTAAACCCTCAACAAACAACAACATCGATAGTTCGAAGTCAAATGTAGGTACTAGTAGGCCATCTACTGGTCAACAGCAACCAAGCAAAACAACCACTTTGTCTTCCGTGACGGATGTCAAAGGCCTCCTTCAGGTCACGGAGCTGAAACTTACTAATTCTTCTGGCACTAGTACTACGGCGTTGGTTTTATGCGATACCGCTTGCAGTAACTCTTGGGTGTCCGATAGTCTCGCAGCTAGACTCGGTTTGCAGGGTACCGCATTAAAACTGACCGTCAAGGGTATAAACACGGAAGAACTCATAGACACAAAAGTGGTTCAATTGACCGTGACGCCTCATAAAGATCAAGACTTCGAAGCATTCACTGTGCGTCCCTACGTGAGAGAAACATTAAACGTAGGTTCTGACATCATTGACGTCAAGTCCATGCAAGAAACTTACCCACATTTGGCAGTTCTAGATCCAGTAAAATATAGCTATGGAGAAATTGAGATGATACTTGGACAGGATGTCTACCATGCCATCCGCCCGTTAGAGTATTTTTCAGCCGACGAAAAGTGCTCACCGTTCGCTGTCCGCTTGCCCATAGGTTGGGTTTTAAGTGGCCCACTCCCGTCAAGTTCAAGTTTAGTCTCGGTGTGTTTCAAAGCCAATATTGAACAGGATTTTGAATTAGCTTGTCAGGTTAAATCTTGGTATGATATGGAATCGTACGGCGCGTTCAAGCAAGTTGACCCACGATCCGCAGCGGATGCTCGCGCGCAGGAAATACTTGAAACAACAACCTTCCATAACGGCCAAAGATACGATGTCGGTATGTTATGGGCTGATGACAACACCCAGCTCCCGAATAACTACTTTTCGTCACTGGTACAGCTCAAGTCTCTCGAAAAGCGGCTATCGAGAGATACATCATTGAAAGAAACTTATGCTAATACCATCCGTGAAGACTTGGAAAAAGGTTACTTGATTACAGTCCCTGATGCTCACAAGGTAGAGCAACGGTCGGATAGAGAGTGGTACCTACCACACCATCCCGTAATCAATCCGAACAAACCGGGAAAAGTGCGTAGGGTATTAAATGGTGCAGCAAAGTTCCACGGTACTTCTTTGAATAAATCTTTGCTCACTGGCCCCGACCTGCTCCAAAACCTAATCCACGTACTACTTAGGTTCCGTCAACATCAGTTTGCCGTGTCCGCAGATATCGAGGGTATGTTCCTCCAAGTGGGTGTCCCTGATTGGGACCAGCCATCACTGCGTTTTTTGTGGCGGGAGGACCCCACAACAAATGTTGTAGTGTATCAATACACGCGCCATATATTCGGGGCTAAAGACTCACCCACATGCGCTAACTATGCACTGCAACGCACGGCCCGAGACAATGTTAATCAGTACCCGGAAGCAACCAAAGCCGTCCTAGAAAACTTCTACATGGACGATTACTTGGATTCGGTGGAGTCACCCGAGAGGGCTCTCAAAAGATCGAAGGAGTTGGTGCATCTTCTCCATCTAGGTGGGTTCAAGCTTACTAAGTTTGTAAGCAATGTACCAAATCTGGCTGATCGAATTGATGGGTCAACTCAGTCTACCGAACCAAAAGTAATTGCCTCATCTAAGGAGGATTCTTCGCACGTGCTTGGGTTGAAATGGGATCACAACAATGATACTCTAGTTGTGAGTCGGGGTACCTCCAGTACAGTAACTAAGTCTTTAACACAACGCTTGGTATTGAGCCTAGTGTCTAAGGTGTTTGATCCCATCGGCCTAGTGGCACCATTTACTGTTGGTGCCCGATTGTTACTAAAGGACATCTGGCGTGTCAGCGGGCAGCACTGGGATGAAGAATTACCACAAGACACTGTTGAAAGGTTCCTCGAATGGAGTGTAGAACTACCCAAGCTTGCCGCAATCACTATACCAAGGAGCTACTTTTCCGGAAACTTTGAACACCTAGAACTACACATGTTTGGCGATAGTTCACAAGAAGTTTTCAGTGCCGTTGCATTTCTCCGGGCTCGAGTAACTACTTCGAGTGGGCCCCAAACAGAGCTTGCATTTGTCCTGGGTAAAGCTCGTGTAGCACCTATGAAGGTGATGACAATTCCAAAGCTAGAGCTGCAAGCTGCTTTACTGGCCGCTCGGTTGAAACAAGATATCTGTCGAGCCCTTACTGTGCACGTCAACAAAGTTTATATGTGGACCGACAGCACTACTGTCTTGCAGTGGCTCAACTCCACAAGCAAGCAGCCAATATTTGTTGCGAACCGCGTTTGCGAGATTTTAGAACACACTAGCGTTGACGAATGGAACCACGTTGCCTCAAGCGATAATCCAGCAGATGCCGGTACTCGTGGTATGTCCGCTGAGGTTTTGCAATCAAGTAGCTGGGTGAGGGGTCCAGATTTCTTAAGAACCAAGGAATTCCCGTTCGAACCAAGCATTGAAGTAGTTAAAAACATCAAACTTGGTATAGTAACTAAGGAAACTGACGAAACCAATACATCATTGGCCGCATCCGTAACCAAGTCAACTAAGGAACCGCCACCGCAACTAATTCCCTTCGATAAGTACAGTTCTTATCGGAAGTTGCTACGGATAACAGCGTACGCACTCCGATTGTTACCTTTTCACGAATGTTACCGTAACGTCGATGGTAGCATCATAGACCCCACGGAGCTTGACGAAGCCGAGCGTCATCTCCAGTATCTTGTACAAGGGGAGTCATTTAATGCGGAGAGAAAAGATCTCCTCGAAAACAAACCCGTTAAACGGAGTAGCCGTATTGCCCCGTTTTCTCCCTTTATTGGGCCAAACCGTCTAATCCGATCGGCAGGCCGCATCAAGCGGTTGGTCGAAGTTGACTTTGATGTAAAACATCCTATCGTTCTGGACGCACGCCATGCATTTGTAAAGTTGTTTCTCAGGCACACGCACGTTAAAAATCATCATCAGGGTATTGATTACCTGCGGGCAAAAGTACAAGAACGTTACACCATCCTTAAATTACGTTCCTCACTACGTTGCATTAAATCTAACTGCCTCACGTGCAGGATGTTCCGCGCTGCCACTATTCAACCCATTATGGCTGACCTCCCAGTAGAAAGACTCGCATACCAGTCTCCTCCTTTCACGAACACCGGGGTCGACTACTTCGGCCCGTTTTACGTTACTGTACGCAGGACTACCGAGAAGAGGTGGGGTTTCCTCTTCACATGCTTAACTACTCGTGCCGTTCATGTTGAAATCGTTCCGTCCATGGACGCCAGTTCGTGTGTAATGGGAGTGGAGCGGTTCGTCTCCCGTCGGGGTACACCGGCCATTATTTGGTCAGACAATGGCACTAACTTTGTTGGCGCGGAAAAAGAACTACGCGAGAACATCGAAAAGTGGAACACCATCAACATCGCTGTGGAACTTGCCCACAAAGGCATCAAGTGGAGGTTCAATCCGCCCAGTGCGCCACACCAAGGTGGCATCTGGGAGAGGCTAGTACGTAGTTTCAAGCGCGTACTTTACACAATCCTTGGAACACGTCGCCTCACGGATGAGGTTTTAAGTACCACTTTTTGTCTGGTCGAACATGCACTTAATTCACGTCCGCTAACGCCCGTAAGCGCCGACCCGTCCGACCTAGGAGCATTAACACCTAACCACTTTCTCCTCGGTAACCAAGCACGTAGTCTCCCGTCCATCATTGGTGTAGATGAGTTTGATCACCGTAAACGTTACGCCCGCGCGCAGTCTTACGCTAACGCCATTTGGTCTCGTTGGATCAAAGAATACGTACCGGCGCTGAACCGACGTTCCAAGTGGCAGACGCCTGCCGAGCATAACCTTAAGACCGGTGATTTGGTTTGGGTAGTTGAAGAGACAAACCCAAGAGGTTACTACCCCACTGCTCGGATCACTGAACTCCGTTACGGTTCTGACAGCGTCGCACGCTCCGCCGTATTGCGCACGTCCTCCGGATCGCTCGTTCGCCCGCTTGTAAAATTAGTCCCAATTCTCCCAGCATCTTCTTCTGGGCCGGAGGATGTTAGTAACTAAATAGATTTAAAGCGAGAGATTATTAGCCAATCAGAATCCAGTATTTAAATAAGCAATCGAATTGAATAAAATACGTTCAAATTTACGTACAAAGCTCGGAAAAAGTGCAATTAACATAATTTCGTTAAACCTAATAAACAAAGCCATCAAGTAAGGCTCGTTTGAACTTAATAATTTTCGGTTTTTTGCACTGTTTTGAATAGAATGGTGACCAGCTTTGATCTCAAGTATCAAAGATAGACTGATACCAGTTAAATGAGCAAAAAGACTTTGCCGTCTAAAAAACACTTGTTGCTATGTACGAACAATACTTATACGTTGCCTCGTGATGATTTATAGTCGCCTTGATCGTTGCTTACACGTTGCTATCTAATACTTTTTGCCTGTTTGAACGTTGCTATATAAAACGAAAGAGAATTAACTTCCGAAAGAGTGTTGTTTTTACTTTACACCTTTACAGTACCAATAAATCAAATGTGTCAAATCGTTATAAACAAAAGGATGAAAACTCCCAAATAACCGAACAGCATTCAAGGAACATTGTCTGCTTTTCATATTTTCTTCTGTAACAACTGTCTTTTTTAGACTTGATAGGATGATGTAATGTAAAACATCTGCAATTCACGTTCACGAGCCCTACTAGCCAAGTCGGTAGAGCGTAGGACTTTCTTTCCGACGGTCAACGGTTCGAATCCCTTGTGGGGAGTACCTTGATAATTATGAAACCAAATGCCAAATCTTCGACAAATCACTACCAATAGATCAAATATGTCAAATCGTTTTCATATAACTTTTTCTGCGACAACGGTCTTATTTAGTCTTGATGGCGTGAACTATTACACCCCATCTGCATTCTAGGTCCTCGTGCCTTGCTAGTCTCTATTAATCTCACTCCGAAATAAAGCTTGTTGCTAAAATAAAGACAATTGCAGCAAGGAAATAAGCAGGCATTGATAGACGAGTGGTTAGTGATTTTGGCGAAGGAGCGGGAGGTCCATGGTTCGAATCCCGTCGTAGTCGACTGGTTTTCACCCTCCTGTCGTTCAAGAGCAATTCTTTCGACATTAGTCGGTTAATGTTTCATGGTTGTAAATCTTTAAGCCTTAATCTATAAAGAGTTCTGTAAGTATTAGTGATATAAGTTTTACTAGTCACGTTTTCAAAAAGTAGCTTACTTATTAGCGCAGAACGTATTGGTTGTTGTTGGGTTTTAGGTTGGAAGCAACCCCGCTAATCAAAATGAGTCTCGTGATCCAAGGCTACGTGGGAAGACAGCCCCTGCTGCTCCTGCCACCTCTGTGACTGCCCCTAATATTCAACAAACAAAAACTGCAATAATGAATGCTCCAACAAACGTAACCCCGGCATTGCAAGCGACAAACCCTGCAGCCATGACAACGGGTGCTGTTGTGAACACATACCCTTACGCTGCTGTGCAGCCAATGACAACTGCAGATATTACGGGAACTGACCAATCAATGTTCCCGTTTTTCGCAATGCAAGCACAGGCTGCTCAAATGCCAGTCGCTGGCATGGTGTCTGCCCAGATGCCAGGCGGTGCAATCGTCCAGCTAACCCCTGAACAGCTCAAAGCCGCTGCGGCTGTGGCTCCCATACCTGGAGTGGAACCATCTCCTGTGAAAGTACCGGAGACTAACACAGTTGCTCTTGGGGCATCAATTGTTCCAACCACTGCTATTGTAAAACCGATGGTCAAACGGGTGGGTGTTGGAGGCAAAATGAACAAAACGGGAGAACAGAAGAAAAAGACACCCAAACCTCAACCTAAGAGACCTTTATCGCCGTGGCGTACGAAGCGTGCCAGTCCTCCCAACTTCATGCGTGAGGATCGAAGTGTGTCTCCCGACCGGGACAGAGACCGAACATCGTCTCCTAGTGGGTCTGAAAGACGTCGCGCAGATTCGGAGGGAAAACGAAAGCGACCATCGGGCAGCGCTGCCTCGGGGTCTCAAGACCAGGTCTCTGATGGACCCGCTGGCAAGGATTCCAAGAGTGGTTCCATGCAACGCGGAAGATCTTCAAGTCCTGGTCCTGCTAAGAAGAAGAATAACATGACTGAAAGTCCAAAACGTGACAAAGAAGAAAAATCGGACGAGATAAAATACGGAAGCAATGTTCCCACAAAAAAGAACAAAGATTCGGCTAGTTCCGCGTCCGATACGGAGAAGAGTGATGCCACTAAAAAGCCATCTGAATCCACTGATAAGACAGAACCGAGTCCAACCAAGAAAGTATCTCAGCCTCCTGTGCGTAGGCCCTTAGGAAGGGCACAAGCTGAGGTTGCGGCCAAGTTGTTGGGCAAAAGAGGCAATAACCAGAAGAGCTTAAAGCCAATTCCTCCCAAGAATCCAAGATTGAGCGTCCTTGCCAATGGTCAGAACAAACAGAAGTAAGTCGGGAAAGTTGTTGACAATTCATTCAAAATATTTGTAAAGACAGATTTTCATGAAACTTGGAAACCCTTCGAATTTAAATTAACAAATAACGTCAAAGCTAACAACTCAACAGAGACGATTAATTAGGTTTTAGAGAAGAACAGCTGCCTTAAATTGTAGGCTTGTCTTTGAAAATGTTTATATTTCAATAACCTATCAATCAGTTAACATTTATAGGGTCATGAAAGTAATACTGATGACAAATCTTGTTAATAGTAAAATTGATGTTAAATAACAACAATATGATTATTTTCCACCGCTAGCAACGAATGACACCTCTAGCAATGAGTTTTTTGAAAAAATTCAGTGATTTATATCTTCGGCTAATGTCGACAATTTTTACCTGCTGTTTTCAAATACATCAGATCATCAGAAAGCATTCAAAATCTAGTAATGTGTACCGACAATGAGTTCTTTTCATAATCCCGTGATCAACTAGATTAAAAGGTTGCAGAATAAACCAACGAGAGTCGTTTCGCTGCTTCGTTTGACGAACATGTTGACCTCAGCCTTCCATATAAAGGTTGCGTAAGCGATTATCACTTGAGACTGAGTTGAATTTTTTGGTTTTGTGTTTTAGGAAATCGGCGGAAGAAGGCTTCATTCCAATCAAAGATGATGTCCAAGTTGGAAGTTAGTAGAACCTTAGCATAATAACATATTGGTTCCAGCAGTCACTAATTATCTTCGAATTGTACAAATTAAGTTTATTCTCTAAATTGACTGTAGGCAAGCGCTATTGGGCCGATGGCCCGTTGTCACTTGTCACGTTTAAGGTGGGTCGTTGATCGAAATGAAAATAAAGCCCCGTACCCTAGTGTCATGCTATATCAGTACTGAATCATTAAAAATTACATTGTGGATTTTTGGATGACCCTGTTTCTGATCATGTCACTTTTCAAAAATTACAGGACAATTTTCAGAGTGATTCATTTGCGCATGCATTTGTAATTCTGATCAACTTCTTTGCATAATTGTGTTCAGACCGGTTTTCTTCTTGACATAAGTAACACTTGAAGGACTCTCTATGAGCATTAGTAATTACCGTCTGGCGCGCGTAATCTGTTCGCGTAACAATTCTGAATCTATTCTGTACATGACACAAACACCAAGCCAGAATGTACAGTGGATGGACATGCTGTTATTACTTCTTCACAGAGGAGAAACAGGCGGTTATTACTAATGCTCAGATGAGATAGTTTAAACAGATTTTTTATCTCAATGCCGTCAGTCTGTCAAGAGAGAAAAAAAGTAAATCACAATGTGATTCTCCTGACTCATTGCTGTATTTAACGTGTTGCCATGGTTCAGCACTGAAATGCTCTGAGACCAAAGTACGGGGCTGTTTTGATCCAGGACCTGTAAAATAAAAGATGAGAGTGAAGACAAGGAAAACGGTTGATTTTGAGATCAATTCATGCAGAGTTTAACAACTTTCAAAAGTCTTATTATAAAAAATTTTTGGAGAATTCTCTTGGTGTGTGTTTGTGCGTGCGTGTGTGTGTTTGTTTATGGGCGCGTGTTTGGATAATTGTGGTTTCAGAGACTTTGAGATAAAGTAACGTTCTGAACAAAAAATCGTATCCACCTCTATTTTGGAGGGTTTCAGCCTTTTCATTTTCGTTTTCTTGCAACTCAACTTCCGCCTCAAAGCCAATAACTGATATATTATCCCGAGCTAAGAGTTTTGTTTTGCCCATGTCAATGTTCTTCAATGTTAAATGTTAGAAAGGAATGCAGTTTCTTGGTAAAAACGTAGTCTTCTGTAAAGTCTTCGAACTGAAAATATAAATTTCTTCAGCAAGAACTCTTCATACAAATCACATGTGACCTGGTATGATGGCCAACAAAAAATGTTTTGCAATGATCTGAAACTAAGTATGATTCTACCAAGTTTCATATTATCTAGTGTACTTCTAAAAATTTTGTTTGATGGTAATTCTGCTGACAATTTATTTTCAAATATATTCTGCAAGTTAGATTCACGTTCTATGCATAACTTAAGTAAAAGCTGT
The DNA here is from genome assembly GCF_964194025.1 of Convolutriloba macropyga. NCBI lineage: Eukaryota > Metazoa > Xenacoelomorpha > Acoela > Convolutidae > Convolutriloba > Convolutriloba macropyga. The sequence goes on along the minus strand of NC_134478.1, from coordinate 2,708,342 downwards.
ACATTTTGCCGAGCTAAGAGTTTTGTTTTTGCCTATGTCAATGTTCTTCAATCTTAAATGTTAGAAAGTAATTCAGTTTCTTGGTAAAAACGTAGTCTAATGTGAAGTGTTTTATCTGAAAATATAAAATTTCTTCAGCTAGGACGCATTTTAAACAGTAGAATGTTTTGCAAACCACATTTCAATTTAGTTTGCATTTCTATGATCCACTATGACAGTTTAAGACCCGACCCGGTGTTGCTTGCAGCGAAACATTTAATGACTTTGCGCCTTCCTCCCCAGTTTTTTCCAAGATTGTGAAATCTGCTCGTTTTTTTGTGTGATTTTTGTTTGAAATAATCAAATCACGAGACCTTGTATGATTGTCAACAAATTGTTTTGAATAAATCAGCAATGATTTGAAACATACAATGATGCTTGCGCGATTGCTAGCAGATTAAACAAATCCCCTGTGACCTACTATGGCTAAGAATCATGTATGACTTAGTATACTTCTAAGAATTTTGTAAGATGGTAACTCGGGTGCCAAATTATTTTTCAAAATGTTTTGAATCAGATTCTCTTTCTATTCAGCTACTTTAAAAGCTATTTTTAAAAATTGACAATTTAAATTTTAAACTTATGAGCTAAAATTTAAAATTCGTTATCGAACATTTAATATTATCATTTTTGTTTCTACTCAGTTTTTCAACTGACAATGTTTGGGTTATTGTTTTGTAGCAAGTAAGTAGTGCTGTCTGTAAACTTTGTTGTCCTCTTCTGATGTTTTTGTTTTCCTGGAGCTTTATCAAGTATTCGCAACCGGAAACAAACAGACGGTGTATTCTGTGCAAATATTGTAGCCCAGATGTTTTGAAGTTAATTTAAGCTAGCAATCGAAATTACAAATGTTGTTTTTGTAGCTGTTGCACAGAGCAGCAATTCGCAGGTAATTTTGGCGGGATACAGGCTCTTATTGCCGTTTTTAACTGGTACCCTAAATTGCTTTTGTATCATAATAATAATAGGTATAATTATTACCACCGTTTCAATTATTATTCTCACCGTTTCAAGTTAAAATTTGAATTCAATAAGTTGCATATTTGGCATTTTAGTAATTTTGATAAATAGTCGTTTCGTTTTTACTGTCTCGACTAGCACAGCTAATGTATTATTTCGGCAAAACTGAGGTTTTTTGTGTTTGTTTCACGTTTCCAACAACATGCATCCTAATCTATCCAATGACGATCAATCTTGTATGCTTTCATGTATTAAATCTCAAGTGTAATTTGCAGAAAAGGACGTCGACTATCGAGGCATCCGAGGAGCTGCAACTTCATCGTCATCAACAGCTCCCCCGACTAATTCCACCACCTCTCCAGGTGGCCAATCAATCAGGGTGGCGGGGGTGCGCAAAGTGGGTGCAGGAGTACCCGAAGTAATCACCCCTGAACAGGTGTACGCAAGGGCAGAAATGCTACTGAAAAGTGGCAAATTGACATCTCAGCAGTGCAAGGAGCTGGAAGAACAGATCAAAGAGGTCCAGAGACGGCGAGAAAAAGGTTGGTTAATATAATTTTATAACAAGGAGGATCGATAATGTGCGTTTTCTCCAACCTTTCACATAAAAATCTATAAAATTTACTAAATTTAAACTTACCTTGCCCTCGATGCTAATCGCATTTGAGTTTCGAAAATCGAATCCTACTTCATAGGATTGCTGACGAGCAGCTGTATACTAATTTGATGGTCTACCTGTTTCGAAACTGATTGCAACCGCCTGTTTTCAAAAAAACTCTTCCTCAAGGCCTCTCTACACTAAATGAAATAATGATGAAATAGATAAACAACAATTAATTAAGAATAAATGAGATAAATTAAGAATAAATGAGATAAAGCTGCACCATTCATTTCAAATCCAAGGTGTACTGTGATAGAGATATTGAGATACCAAAAACCAAATTGTTTAAAAATCCTCATTTAAACTTCGAACACAAATCGTATCAAGTGCAATAGCTTCAGTTTTGTTTAATCAGAAAGTTATTCTATGGTACCTGAGAATTGCAGAGACTAGGTGTTAGGACAAGCAGAAATTATTGATATTTCTTTAAAGAACGTGGTATCAAATTGGTTAAAAACATTAGATATAAATTGAAAATAGTAAATTAATTCAATTATGCTTTATCGAAGAGCCATTCGTCAATTGCACTAAGTGATGGGACAAAAAACGACCACCAAAGGGGTACTCAAAGAATTACCTCTCAAAGAATTATGTTTTTTTTTTAATCTCACAAAAATAGTCTCATGGTAGTTTATAACATAAGATAGCAATAGAAATTATTTAACATCGACTATTATGCATTTTTAGAGATCCAGCGAGACCATCCATTAATGTAATAGAGTGATAGGAAAACAAAACGAGCGAAGCCAAAATCTTTGCTTTTTTGTGGCGTACCAAGAGGTGTCACAATGGTTAAAATCAATAGATACGAATTGATGTTATTAATTTGATCCACTTTTTCCTCATTAAAAAGACAATGAAACCTGTCATTCAGGAGACTAAATGATAGGACGTCCAAAACGACTATAAGGGGGGGGGGAAACTGAACAACTTTTAATTTTTTTCTGTAAACAACTAGTGTAAAACAACTTAAAGATATAAATTGAAACATCAAATAGCTTCACTAATGTCATGAAACTAAGATAAGCAAAAGAAATTACCAAATTGGTCGTAACTCAAAAATTTTATGAAAAAAATAATGTCTAAGTCATATCAACACTTTGCCGTGCGCTTTGAGGCATTCAATTATTGTGACCATGCTACAATAGAACAGATGGATCAGTTAATAAAAGCAACTGTAAAATACTCACGTTAAAACTAGTGGTTAAATTGCCGCACGTGGATAAGTTCTGTTCTCAAAAACCGAATATTTGTTCAAATTTTGACTCAATCAAATTCGAAAGCAGTTTGAAAAAATTGCACGCCGCCTTAAAACTAGTGGTTTTTGCACGTTGTACTACATCAGCCTGACTAGAATAGCCACCATTTTGACTTCTAATTAACTGAAAACCCAAAGAGGAAAAAATTAATGGCTCCGATCAGCTATCGCAACCATTAACAGATTTCTGTTAAATGTACACAGGAAACGTGAAAACGTCAAAAATGAGAAAAAATTTCCAATTTTGTATCGCTCCGCAATGATATCGGTCTGCCAAAATTGTTCCTAACCCCCATTTCGTCGGGGGGGGGGGGGGATTTCAAAATTTTAGTTTGTGACTTGAAATTTGTTCAAGGTTGGCTTATGTGTAGCTTTTTAGTTCCAATGAGGACATTTTCATTGCGAAAGCTTTGAAGCAATAATTTGATACTTCTCCCCCTATAATTGAATCGAAAACAGTTTTCGAACAGTTTCTTTGTCAATTGGCTAGCCTGCCTTTTATCAGGTTGAAGTCGTTAGCTGCTAAAAATGCAAATTTATTCTCGAGCTCTAATCAGAACAAAAGTGGAGTTGAAAGGGAAACGGATGCTTGTCTTCATAATGTTTATCGACTACTAAAACAAAACAAACATTTTTCACTTTCATTTTTTACTTTTCCAAAAAGGACTCAAAAGCAGCAGCGCCTTGTAGTATTTTCAAATTTTTGAATTTTAATATTTTCATATTTTTCATTCAATTGATTTGAGTTCATTTTATATACTGATTCAAATTATATTTTGATTTTTATTCAATTTATATGATTTTTTATTAATATCTACTGATGTTTTCAGATACAGAGAAGAAAGCCTCAACTGACTATGACATGAGGAGGGCACCAGGCCCACGCCCAGGTAATGCAAACCTCTCTCGTTTATCCTTGTTAATGTTCCCATCCCATGTGATGAGCGAAGGAACTCTATGATAGCCTGGCTTTTTCTTTGGTCATTCCCCCACCGCCAAAAAAATCCTCCGAGAAAGATATGGGCAGCATAATTCGAAAGCCCTTGCACCGTAGAATATTTCCACAACGGCGTTTTAATTTTGTTTTTGTTGAGAAATTATGTTGAGGGTTCTACAATCCAAGGTTTTCCGAAAAAATGCAGAAAATTAAAGCGAAAGTCATTAAGTTGTCATGAAGTTCATTAAATTTGTCATATTTTACATTCAATTTCAAAAAAAGTGAAAGTCCTTATAGCAGAGTATTTTCTCAAATTGTTTTTTTTGGATTTCGTATCTGCTGAGAAGATATGAGGTCTTCTTGGTTGGCTTTCCCGAAACATAGGTCGAAGTTTACCAAAACAATAACGTTCAATACAGTTCTTCGTTGAACAAACACTAAGCGAAAGTTTATTCCCAAATTCGCTCCTTTCATCATTTACAAAAATATTGAAAACTAAAAGCATTTAAAATATTCCTTGAATAACTCCTAAACGAGAGAAAGCTTGATCAAAATTTGACCCCTATTTAGAACAAATAGGAAATGTCTCTGCAACGTTTTTCGTAAAAGTTAATTTTTCAAAATAAAACACCAATTTCAAGAACACCAGAATTAGCAGACTTTCAAACTGATTCCTCGTTATTTGGACAACATTTTCTCTTCATTATATTTTTTTACTTGTTTTTACACGATCTCAATCAACCTCAGTGCATTTGAATTTATTTTTTGTCGTTTTTTTTTGTAATCCATGGTTTTATTTCAGGCATGATAGGTGCTGATAGAAAAAATGGAATTTTGAGATTTTCGACCACAATTTCTTGTATTTGACCTTTAATTTTGCTGCTGTTGAACTCAACGAAGTATCTCAAATTTTGCGGCCAATGGTTTTTAATAGCCGCACAGCGATAGCTGGGGCTATTATTGGCCTTCCTTGGTTTTTATAGCTGCGAAGCTGTAAGCTGAGTGTAGCTATATTGCGGTGCTCTTGGGTTTTTTTTTGTTTCGTCGTCTGACGCTTTTTTTTTCGTTTTACATTTGTTCACACTGCAAAGCTGAAAAAGTCAAATTTTCTGAATGACTTCTTCCTCTCACTAACGGCGTTTGCACGCGTGACGTCATTTCTCACTCTCTTTAGCAAAAGTTTTTTGCGTGATTAGATTTTGATCACAAGTGACTTACCTCACTCAATAAAATGTCTTTTGCACTTTAAAACTTAAGTTTAATTTGAATTTGTTTAAGGTCAAAGGAACTCATATGTGCAGTAAAGGTCCCTAATAAGAGGCTTTTGCGGAATGAATTTTAACAAGCTTCATTAATTTATCGCTCAATTTTTTTTACCTAGTTTTTTTAGTGGCGTCGATTTTTTCAATTTAGATCTGTATCTGTTTCTATCTCTATTATATGGCACGCAGGTCTATTCTTTCGCAGCTATTCCGGTAATCTGCCGGCTATGTTTTACAATTACAAAAAGTCTTTTTTTTAAAGATCTGTTCACACATTTTCATGATTTTTAAAGTCAAATTGGAGTAGTGACTTTGGTCACGCCGAAACAGGAAGTGGAGCGAAAAAGCGAGTGGTTTTGCGGCTTGAAATTTTTTCGCTCTAATTTTAAAGTAGAGTGAGAAAATGGTGTTTGAACAAAAATTTCGCTTTCTCGCTAGTGGTTTTTTGTTCACATGCGGCAATTGCACTTTGATTTTTACTGTTTTTTCGATTTTTTTGGATCGGGTTTTTTCTAAATGGTTTTCCAAATCCATTAATAGCTCATTCTAGGCTTAGTTTTTTGTGTGAACCAAATTTTCATTTCTCGCTAGTGGAGTTTTGTTCACATGCGGTATTTCGACACCGATTTTTAAATTTTAAAATTTTTTATCTTATTTTTTTAGAAATGGTTTTCCCAATTCACTCATAGTCGGTTATTAGTCGTTTATTGTTTAGTCAATGAAAATTCTTTGAATTGTACGTCAGGACTTGCCATGCTATGTGTTTTTATTTCGTCGTCATGATTTTTGTTACGACCATATGACGTCACAGCCATTTTTGTTCATTCGTTCATGCAATTTCAACTGAATTGCATGTGTGACGTCATTTTTCGCTCTTATTAAGGCGAATTTTTTTGTTCATGCGCGTGATCAAATTTTTGGTCACACTTGACTTACCTCACTCTCAAAAATGACTTCCTCACTTTGAAATTGACTTTTATTTACTTTAATTCAAAGAGATAAGGTCAAATGGGTGTGTGTCACTCTAAATGAAGGTTATTTGAGAGCAGCTAATAGAGGCAGCAACAACTTATACATGTTTTTAATCAAAATATTACAGATCAGCCTTCATTGAAAAGACGAGTTTTTTTGGTCCGTCATTTTTACTGTTTTTGAGACTGCCGATCTATGAATCTATTGCGGCTATTTTCTGGCAATCTGCCAGCTGTTTTTTTAATAATTGTAATCTAATTTTTGTTTAATTTGAAAATTGATTGATCCAAAACAGCGGTTTTAGTATCATGTAAACTTGATCAAAACGAATTTTGAAGAAATGTTTATAAAAGTTTGTCTTTTAACGACTCAACGAGGTGTATTGGTTTTCTGCAGTTTTTGTTAGCTCAAGCAAGCTTGTTCATGACTTATTTTTTTATATTTCTTTCGATTCCACCATTTACCTTCGTTTTTGTCCTTCGACTTCTGTTTTAGAAAATTGGACTTTAACAGTAGCTTAGTTAGTAATATATAGTAATTAGGAACTGTTCGTAATATCTGAACTGAAGAGGTCATTTGGAGAATTTTTGAGCCCATATAAGTCCCGCCTACCTATCTAAACTACAGTCCAACCACCTACCTATCGGATCCCCTTCCTACCTTACCCCAGGGCAGCGACCTAACCCTGCTTGCACCCCCCCCCCCACCACACACACTTACCTCACCAGCCCGCACGCCACACTTGCTGCTTGCATCCCCCAACTACCTACACCTTCGACTACCTATCCCACCCAAAGTTTTTGTGTTTTGATAGTTTTTTTTCTCTTTGGATAATTCTGAACTAGGTAACGTTAGTTTTAATTGCACGAGTTTTTATTGAAGTTTTATATTTCAGTTTTTATGTTTTTATTTCAGTTTATGTTTCAGTTTTTAGTCCAATAGTTTTTATTGCACGACACTTTGAGTCGCTTCCGGTATTGTATTCTAGAACATTCCATGACTTCTTTAGTGACTTTTTTCACACTTTTGTTCTTCATATTTGAGTGGTAAATGTTTTCTCTCATTCTTAAATTAGTTTTGTTGTTTAAATCGATTGTGAGCGAAAGGAAATCAAAGAAATTTTTGTTTTGAAAAAATAAGTTAATAATTCAGTGCCAAAACCTATTTATTTTTTCCATTGAATTTGCTTTTCTGTTTATTTTGAGCGAAAAATGCAAATATTAGCTATGTTTAAGTTTTTTCTACTTGAGTAGCCTGTTTAAGCAGGTGTCCTCTCCCTTCATAGTAGCAAATTTTGTCTAAAGGTAAGAAGTTCGTTTTGAAGGCCAATAAAAAGTATATGTAAAACATGTACAAAATTTTGCCCAGTTCTTTTAAAATAAAACCTCAGCGTACCATTTTTAATTCACCGTTTAGTTGGTTTTTTTCTGGATTTTATCATGCTCGACTTTGTTCTGATCAAATATCTGATCCAAAAATTCTATTTTTAGTGCTTTATACTCAAAAGACCGCGTTAGCCGATGAAGAATTGCGTAACTGGGTATTTTCGTTAACCTAATCGCGAAGACACGACTTTCAGATTGGACGAAGGTTTGCTGCGTTCAGTACTTTATAATCAATCGGTTTCTTTTGCTGATCATTCGTTTTGCTATCATTAGTTTTCAAAGATAGCCAGTATTCTAGGAAGGGTCTTTTCATGGCTAAGAACGTGCTTTTTATATAATGTAATTTTAGGACCTCATATGCCAGGCAGACGCCCAGTTATAAATCCCAGCAGATGGCCTGCTAATCATCGTGGACCACCTCCACCGCCACCAACCTCTGGAGACCGTAGATTTGGACCTCCCCCGCGGTCAGGTTCGGGGCCTCCGCTCAGAGGTCCCGACGTCAGAAGCTTCAGACACCCGCCTCCTCCTCATTTCCTGGCGAACCAGCGAGGACCTCCGCCACCTCGAGGTGCTAACCAGATCCCCTATAAGGGACCTCCGCCGCCCAACTTCAGAGGTGCTCCTCGTATGCCCCCGGATCCCAGGTGGCGAAACGTTGGACCCCCCAGGTTCCCACCGAATCCAAGAGATGGTATGCCTCCATCGAGAGAGGATGCAGCTCCTCCGCTGCCCAACATGCCAATGCGACCACCGCAGTTTGTGATGAATAGACCTCCTACGGCACCAATGCCACCTAGGCCTCCGGAATTTCCAGCCCCTCCCAAGCCAAATCAAACGGACATTCCGCGAAATCTGCCTCCGACCGAAGGTACATATATCAAACAATGAAGAATTCTTTCAATGTAGAATTCCCTCCAGTTTTAAATTAATTCTCTGTATCGATGACTTTTTTAATGGTAGTTAATTGTTGCTGGTATTTGCGACTTTTAAAGCCAAAACTGAAAAAAAATTAAAAGAAAAAATAACCAATTTTCATTCACTAGATGTCTGAAAGTGATATATTTTAAACCCGATTAATATGTCCTTTCAGTATACCAGTTTGGGCCTGGTTATGGCTATTCTCCTGAATGGGATCGATACTACGACCAGCATGGTCTCGCCTGGCCAAAAGAGATGCCATTTGACCCTAGATTCGCTGGTGCTCAAGTCCAAAACAGACCTCGAGTTCCACCAACCTCTGGTCCTCCATTACCGGGTACAGGTCCAATCTTAGGAGCAGCTCCTAGGCCCTTGGAACCGATGAATGTTGGTCCTCAAATGACCCAACCTGGTCTGGCTCCTGGAAGTGCGACAGTACCCTTATCAAGTGGCGGTGGTCCAGCGGCACCTGTTGTCCCAGTTCCAGAACCCGTGTCACTTGATGAGTCCAACGTAGACTTGAGTTCCCTGTTTAATCGACTCATTGACATGGGTAAGTTATTATGCGTATAAGTAAGCTCTATGTAGCGTTACAATACATGAAAAAAATTTAGAATGCGTGCTGTTCTATAATGAACGTGATTAATTGCTCCTGAACTCAGTTCATAGCAATTATTGTAAACGTGTGTGTCTTTTTTATGCAAATTTTTTGCTTGACAATTTTGCGCTTTTCTTCTAGAACATTCTTTGACTTCTCAAGTGACTTTTTGACACTTTGGTTCATCATTTTTGAGTGATCTCTAGTGCTCCGAAGTCGTTAATACAAAATCGGTTGCAGCATAAGCGGTTGACTCGTTGCGCAGTGGTAAGTGGGGGTGGAAATTGATCGAGGGGTCACTGGTTCGAATCACGGTGGGGTCAAGCTTTTTTGCACTAATAAAGAAAAACTGATCTAGACTAAAGACCATGAATTAAATTGCCCCGCCTGTCGTTCAAGAGCAATTCTTCCGACATTTGTCGGTTTATGTTCTAATTTGCATTCATATTATTATTTGCTCTCGCTTGAATTTCGGATCATTTCCGGTTCACAATAACAACGGAGCCATAGCTATGAGAAATACATCGTAGTTTGAAAACCCAATGCATAACTTCAAACGAATTTTGATTTCTAGACGGTACAAATGCTTTCGGGAAAGCTGGTTTGAGCAATTTTACTTCACATTTCCTCAAAGCTAATTTCGTTGCTGTGAGGGAGAGGGGGGGGGCGTGGGACTTCCACCGTTTTAACGAGAACCTCCAATAAGAATTAGAGTTTAACAAACTCTAATTCTTATTACAAGACTTATGAATGTAAAAATTGTGTGTTTTTAGGAATGATCTCTTCGTCGAGTACTCTTGCGGAGGACACTAATGACCCCCAGTCAGAGGCTGGGGTGGCAGTGGGGGGTGGGAACCAACCACAGCAACCTGCCCAGTCTGAACAAGGAGGGGGAGGAGGAGGAGTGAATGAAGATGAGGACGAGGATGAGTCTATGAGGTTCAAACCTCCTGATGCGGACACGGAGCCACTGGCCGACATTGGAAACATCTCATTCGACAATGAATCACTCAAAGAGTTTGTTGACCCAACTTACTTCACAAATAAGATTACTTGGTCACTCTATTTCTCCTCGTGTTGAGTGCTCTTCGGAATTCCGGATCAGTTCAGTTATAACACGTTTGACTGAATTGAGACTGAAATTAGGTTTCCTCGAAAGCTTTTAACTGCTGTCTGAATTTTGTACGAGCCACTGGAAATCTGCGCCTATAATTCAAGTTTATTATGAGCTCTTCAAGAGATCCAAATTCGTATTTCTAACCTTGATTGACTTCGTTTCTTAATTTTATGAACGGCTTGATGGGAGTATTATATAAATGATCCTGCAATATAAGACATTAAGCCCGTGTTTGTATTTCGGTTTTCGGAAGGCAAAAATATCTAAATCTGGGATCATCCAGAATATAGACTTGAGAACTTTTCACACCTTCCCAGGTTGAATAAAACTGTCTAGAAATGATTTCTAACTGCCTTATGATGATACATTTTGTGATGCATATAGAGATACTATTTTCGGCAAGATTATTTGACCTGCATTGTTGTTTGTGTAGATACCAGTTTGGGGTGATCCAGCGTATGTACCGTGGCCTGCAGTGCAGTTCCTGTGGCATGCGGTACCCTATTGACAAGCAGTCTCAATACACTGCTCATTTGGACTGGCACTTCAGGTTACTACTTTTATCACTTCATAACCATCATCTGACCAATAGCAATAATTTTATGCTGTGACAATTGCAATTAATTGGATTCTTTAAATGCATTCTTTAAGTTCTTTGAATTAATTGGATTCTTTAGAAGGCTTGTCAATTATCTACAATCCATGGTACCACATGGAAGCTTTGGAAACGTGGATTTTAACAACCTAACTTTTAAATATTTTCATTAGTAAATAAAAGCTTCCATGTGGTACTATGAATCTTTTCCTTTTGTGCCCCGCAGCTTAGTGGGTGCATTAATCATATAATGATTACATAATGATTACATAAATCATTACAATGATTTACTAGGTAATGACACGTGCTTTTTAACTGGGCGGGGGGGGGGGCACAAACGGAATAGTAACATGATGGGAGGAACAAGCGGAAAAGATCTGGTACCATTTGTATTGTTCTGAGCGCATAAATGTTTTTGATTTGGTCGGGAGAAAAGAAGCCAGCCTCGCATAAATATGCTCACATTTCTGAAGAAATGTTGGAACAATAAAACAGCTATTTTTATGTGTGTGGTCCAGTGAGACTAATTAAAGAATGCATCACGCAAAATCACTAACGGATAGTTCATATTTGTTGTTACGCAATAAGTCACTTTTACATTGCTAAAAGTAAAATAGCAGAAACTGGTTAGAATCGGTAAAAAACGAAATCCCTGCAATTTGTCGCTGTAATTGTCTACAATTCTTGTTAATAGCCGCGAAGCGATTGGGGAAATCGTGGTTTTTTTTACAATTCAAAGAACTTGAATTGTATTGGGGCGCCGTCTTTTTTTTTAAGATCTGTTCACACATTTTTATGATTTTTGAAGTCAAATTTGAGTAGTGTTTTTGGTCACGCCGAAGCAGGAAGTGGAGCGAAAAAACGAGTGGTTTTGCGGCGTGAAATTTTTTCACTCTAATTTTAAAGTTGAGTGAGAAAATGGCGTTTGAACAAAAATTCACTTTCTCGCTAGTGGTTTTTTGTTCACATGCGGCAATTTCACTTTGGTCTTTACTGTTTTTTTTTCGTTTTTTTTCGATCGGATTTTTTTCTAAATGGTTTTCCCACTCTATTCATAGATCACTATACGCCTAATTTTTTGTTTGAACCAAATTTTCATTTCTCGCTAGTAGTTTTTTGCGCACATGCGGCATTTTGACATTGATTTTTCTGTTTTTTTTTACTTTTTTGATGTTTTTTTAGAAATGGTTTTCCCAATTCATTCATAGTTCGTTCTAGGTCGAGTTTTTTGTTTAGTCAATGAAAATTCTTTGAATTGTACATCAGGACTTGTCCTTCTATGTTTTTAAGATGTGTTCACACATTTTTGATCTTTTGAATTTGATCTTTCAAAATGGGATAAACAACTAAAGCAGCCCAGCCGGCATTAAGTTTCATTAGAGGCACAATGTGGGCTTTTGTAGTCCTTCAATTGCTTAGAGTGGTGTTGCTGCTGGGATGGCTTTAATTTAAGTTTTTTCGGAGTTTTTGGGCTCAAAATGGTGCAACTTTTGATGTTTTTTAATTTAATTTTAATTTTTCTGAGTTTTTTGTTCGATTAGTCTTTGGTTGAAGTTTTTAATTTTTGATGAAGGCCTTTTGCGAGACAAAATTACTTGATATGACCTTTTAATGAGCTATTTGTTTTGGTACTACAAACATAAACACGCAAAACGATACTAATTTTTGCAATTTTTTTCAAGTTTGAAATTTTTTGTCATGTTTTGAGGTTTTCCAGCTTTAGGGGCCAGGGAATCTCCTTTAAGGTTGAATAATAGGGTGTTGCACAGTTTCCAGTAACGATGGATTGGTTTTCAACTTTTTATTGTCTCGAATTTTCAGAATTTTTTGCTAAAATCTGCAATTTTTTTTAAGGTTTCCCAAACTTTTTGTTAGTTTTTGATATTTGTCCATTCTCAAAAGCCAGCAAAGTTTACTCTACTGTCTGTTAAAATGTTACTGCATGGTTTTGTAGTTTCAATGGATTTGTTTTCAACAATTTAACCTTTCGAATTTTAGAAATTTTTTCATAAAGTTTGCAATTTTTTCAAAACATTGTCTACTATTCAGTCTTTCTGGCCTCGCTAGCCAGGTAAACTCATGCAAGTTTTGATAGTATGTTATTTAATAGTTGCTAGGGGGCAATCAAATTGTTTTCAATTTTTTAAAAGAACGAATTTGTATTTTTCGAAATTTGAAATTTTTTCTAAAAATTGTTGCCTATCGATCTTTGAGCCAATTAATATTTTATGGCTTGGAAGTCGGTTACTGAATAGCATCTGGAGACACCGAAGTGATTCTGAAGAAATCTATATCGTGAATTTCAGCAACATTTCGTTAAAATTTGCCATTTATTAGTTAATCGATCTTCAAGGGCCGATGAATTTTTAGGTCTTGCAAATATAATACTGGACCGATATCAGAAACAAAAATTGGTTTTGAACATATTTTTGTTATAGGTATATTTAAAGGGATCAAATTTTGCCTTAGGGGTAAAAGCTTCAAGAGTTTAAGCAATCAGTATGTTTTTGTTTAGTTTGTTTGATTGTTTTAGTTTCTCAATTTTTTGAGATGATTTTGTTTGTGTTTTGGCTGGCATTGTTCAATTGATCTTCTGGTCAGGTTGAGTTCTTCTAACTTTTTCATTCAATTCTTTGAATTGCATGTCAGGACTTGTCCTGCTATGTTTTTTTCGTCGTCTCCATCGATGATTCTTACGACCTTACTTCTTGGAATTTACTTTTTCATTGACTTCAGTGACTTCTACTGCGTTGCTGTCAAAATTTGTGCGTGACGTCATTTCTGCTTTTAGGCCAATTGCTTGACTTACCTCTCTAAAAAATGACTTCTGAACTCACTTATGGAACTTTAAGTTTTATCAACATTTACTAGTTAAAGATGAATAGTGCGCATCTAAGTAGTGCCAAATTATATGCGCTAATTCTTGAGTATTAGTCTTGAGTTTTTGATTGCGAATATCAATTTTGAAAACGCTTTTTTAGGGCTGTTTCCTTATAGACCGTTTGTGTCATGAAATTGACAGCCCGAATCTAACCCAAGAAGTCTAGTGGTATGAAAGGACTGGTGGTCGATCTATCTGTCTATCTTATTTCTTTAGTTGTTTTAATTCATGGAAGGCCACAAGCGTCTATCGCGGCTATTTTCCGGCAATCTGCGGGCTATGTTATTGGTTTTTATTGTGAACAAGACTGAGGTAAGTTGAGAATTTACATGGCCTTGTCTCTGTTGCACACAGAGGCTAAAATATGCATTTTGCGACTTCGATTACATTCGGTGTACATTTTTTGTGCTGTTAAAAAGGATAGTCTCCAGTCTTTTCTTCGCCACTTTTCAATTCATAGAATACCGTCCGAATTTTATGGTTTTGTGGTTGGAATTATTTTGCGATATTCAGAATGCCATTTTAATGCTATAAAGGTTAGATTTGATTTTGTTGACTTTTGTTCGAACCATTTTATAGCGAGCTTAACCAGAATTAAATTGACTAGCGATTCATTTGGCTGAAAGATGGGATTTTTTTTCCGTAAATGGAAAAGATCCGAAATATATTGAAACTGAATTTTGAATTGCGTGTTCAAGGCAAAAGAAACGGAAAGCGGATGGCTATGTGGGCTCGTCACGAGAGTGGTTCCCAATCTGCGAGGACTGGTTTGTGCTGTCTGATCACGCGGATCGTCTCTCGGCTGGTTTCGGAGAGGAGTCTGTAGCCAATGAGATGATGCGAACATCAGCCAATGACAACGTGATGAGCAATGAGAATTCGGTAGAAGCTGAGAAGATGAGTGTCTGTGCCGACTCCAAGATTCCCAATGACGAGGTTTGATTGTTTTGTCTCGGGGGGGGGGGGGGGAGGGAGGGAGGGAGGGTTGGATCTAAAAGTCCGATAATTTCTCTTTACACCTTTAATTTAAGCTCCTCAGAAGTTACGGTGAATCCCACACACCGCCTACAATTCTGCTGTAGGTGGAAATTCACGGTGATAGGGCAATTTTGAGTGGTTTAACCCCAATTTGCGGCTGCGCTCCGCCACCGTTAAACCAAGCGTCTTACACACAGTCAGGCTAGCCTGCTTGAGCTTAACGTTGCTGTAACAACCAATGACAGCTCCCTGCAGGTCGTTTGATGAAAAGCGTGGAAAACAGGCGAAGCGCTACAGCTCAGTTGCTGAGCATAAAGTTCTCTAAGAGCATTAACCACTCAATCAGCAGCTTTTCTGACTGCTTTACTTGTCCCTTTTTTACAGAAGAGTTTCAGGCTACGAATTTAAGAAAAATTTTTGTCAATTTTGCATTGTAAGGGTAAATTATCTATTAAAAAAGGAATAAAGTGTAATATTTTGTAGAAATTGAAAGTTCTGACTTAAAAGCATAGAGTCTATGAGTTTTCAGTATCTTTTAGAAGATGTAAATTATTTGAAATGTTTTTTTATTGATGCAGTTATTTCCTATAACTTTTTTGAATAACTTTAGATTGATAGTAGTCGAGAGACGATTGCGGGGGCTATCATTGGGCGTCTCTTGGTTTTTTGGTCTTTTATTACAATCATATGGCGTCACAATCACTTCGCGAGATATCGTGAGATATCAAGATTTCCAATTGATGCATTTGGTATTTTTATTGACCAAGACAACTGTAAAACGTCATGGTTTTTTATAATAATAATAATAATATTGAATTCAACCAAACTTGGTTACAACCAGCGTGGTAGTCCTCAGATTAGGGGAGAAATCAATTTTCAATAATTAAAATTTCTCGAAAACTTTCCATTCTGAAGGGTAACTTTTATATTTGAATCTTTCCAACGCCTCCCCTCCCAAAAAGTTCTTCACTTCTCTTTGAAACTGACATGGATTTTTGTGTGGTGAATAGTTAGCAAAACTGTTTAGTTGAGACAAAGAATTATTGAATCGGGCTACTCTATTAAAGTAATTATCTTCAGAACGTTTCCGAAATGTTTTTCTCGCTTCAATAAAAAACTTTTCACTTGATCTGGTCTTTGGACAAGCAAAACTTATTGACCAGTGGTCTGATGCATTCATAGAAGTGAAGCTCACTTAAATCTTGTTTAGCAGAATTAGGTCGTTAAGAACTAGAAAATAACTGACTGGCAATAGGCGATTTCGAATTAGGCTCTCAACGTATTCTTTGTCACCCAGAACAGAACGTTTACGTACGCAATCGTTTTTAGTTGCTCTTGAGCGAAGTTCGTAGCAATTATTGTAAAAGTTTTGTTCTTTTTATGCAAATTTTTCGCTTGACCGTTTTTTTGCTTTTTCCTTTAGAACATTCTTTGACTTCTCAAGTGAGTTTTTTACGCTTTCGTGCTTCATTTTTGAGTGATCTCTATTGTTCACACTCTGAAGTACAGCTTTTTGCTAATATGAAGTTGGTTGCAGCATAGCAATAAGAAGGAAATGATCTCCGAGTGGGCAGTTCTTCTGTTTAGGGATTGGGAGGTCAATGTTTTGAATCCCGGCGTGGTCAATTGTTTTTCCACCCGCCTGTCGTTCGAGAGCAATTCTTCCGACATTAGTCGGTTTATATTTACTAGTAGTTTGTATTCTTTGATTTATTATCACTGACTGAATATCAGTTTTTCTAAGTATCAATGACTCAATTGTGTGATCTATATTAGAAAAAGATGAAAAAAAAAGAAATTGTTCATGTAATAGTTTTACGTTTCCGTTTGCTCTACGGCTTGATTTTACTTCGCCTGATTGTTCCAGATTTTTTGTATATTAGACTGGAAATTTTACACAGGCCAAAATATGTGCAATTACCAAACGATTGTCAAAAGTTTTATCTAGAAAAATAATAGTCGTTTTTCGTGAATGAAAGTTGATTGGATCATTTTCCGAAGCAAATTGACAACTTTTTGACTGTTCACAATTGCTGACCTTAAAATTAGGGTGTTAAGAACTAATTGGCAACATGAGAGAGAGTTTGAGATTGCAAATTGTTTTACAACTTACAAATTATTTCATTCAAAGTTGTTAACCAGCTAATTTAGCGGGGGTTTGAATATGTTCAAATACTTAACCTACTTATCATGAAGGGTAAGCTTAATTTTTCTTATGTTATAAATTGTTTATCATTCGATGGTGTGGAACATGATTTGCGGTCGCACATTATTAATTCTCCTTATTGGTACTGTCGATATACAAGTGTTTTTAATTTAATTTTGTAACTTAAATAGCATAGCTTGTCTGAATTGTATTTGTGTTTTAGATCTGCAAGATATGTCGAGAGTACTTCGAGCAGTTCTGGCACGTCACAGCCGAAGAGTGGCACTTCCTGGACGCCATCCGGGTAGAGGGGAAGGTCAGTTGGTTTGTCTAGTTTGGAGTGAAGATTGCCGGTTCAGCGTTGGATTTGTTCTTCGTTTGCAGATTTGTGTTTGAGTTTGAGTTGATGCCCCCTGTAGAAGATAAATATCTATAACGGATGCCCCCTTGTAGAAGAGTTAAAGCCATAAAGGATTTTGGATCTATTCTGTTTTGGCCCCCCAGCTTAGTCAGCTTATATTTTTTACGCCCCAAGGTGCACGTGCTATATTTTTTTATATAGTAACCTGCTATATAACAAGATATAATTTGTAACGGGGGGGGGGGCAGAATAGATCCAGGATTTTTGCCCTCTTGTAGAAGAGTTAAACCGATAAGAGAATTTTAAACCTTGTAGAAGATTTTAGAAGATTTGCATCTATAAAACAAACCATTATTTTGTTGCAGAACACGCATTTGTCCACACAGGCTATTGAAAAATTGTTTTTGTCCACGTGGGAACAGATCCATTGTTTCTCAAATAAAATGATTTTGTGAAAAATCTTTTCATAACTTTTTTTTTATTTTCAGACGGTGCATTTCTTCTGCTACAAAGAATTCACAGATAGTGGTAATGATACAGTCATTCCCTCCACACCCAGAACAAACTCAATGGAGAGCACGTCCTCAGAATCAAACCAAGCAGCAAGAAACTTAAACGACCCTAACTACGAACCAAATAAGACGCCAGCTAAAGAACCCAACTCAAACAGTAGCAGTGCACAAGCCGTCGAAAATGCGTCATCATCATCAAGTTCAACTAACAAAAATGGTTAAGATTGTTCTGATCTATTCTGTTTTGCCCCCCCCCCCAGCGTAGTGAGCATAAATCTTTTATGACCCCAAGGCGCACGTGCTATGTTCTTACATAGTAACTTGCCATAACAACAACATATAATTTGTAACTGAGGGTCATAGAAAACACTGGGGGGGGGGATTGCTCTTTTGGTGAACATGTAAATTGAAGATATAAAACTAGGTACTAGCTACAAAAAATGTAAATTACTCGGGCATTTTTATATACGCGCGATTTCACAATTACATTTTACATCATATGCTACAATAAATGTTTGCGTATCTTTCCAAGATTAAAAATAAATTAAAAAATTAAAATTACCAAGAATTGAAAAATTAAAAACTTTCCAAGAATTCTTCTTCTTGAAGTGCCGTGTCAAAAGAATTTGGCAACCGTTAATGTCCTGCTTCTGACTCTGTTCATGACATCAGCGACGCTTTGAGAATTGGTCCATCGCATTATCTGATCCAGAAACTGTGTCGGGCGTCTACCACGTTTCCTTTTGCCGTCGATTTTGCACGTTGTCACAACCTGCTCAATACCTTGTTTGCGCATGATATGTCCGAAGAACGATGTTTGTCTTTGCATCACTTTCGCAAGCAGGTTCCTCGAACCAATAGTGCTTTTCACAATTTCCTCGTTCGGCTTCTTTTCCTTCCAGCTTATCTTCTGCATTCGTCTCAGAAACCACATTTCAGCTGCTTCCAGTTTCTTTATGTCTGATTTCATTAGAATCCAATTTTCACATCCATACAGCATTATTGGTATGACATAACAATTCAGAATTCTGTACCTCAGTTTGAACGGCATCTTTAAGGTCGAAAGGATGCTTCTCATTTCTGTAAACGCAGTCTTCGCCTCTGCGATCCGACATTTGATATCTGTGGAGCAGCTCCCGTCAGATGTTATCCAGCTGCCAAGATATTTGAACTTCTCGACTTGTTTAAGCGTTACTCCGTTCAACATTATTTCTGCCTTTTCTTTGTCCCAGTTGTTCATTATCATTACTTCTGTCTTCGCCGTGTTGATCTTCATACCGAATTTTTCACTTCGCTCATATATTACGTTTAACAGGTTTTGTAGGTCTTCCTGTGAGCCCGCGATCAGTCCAGTGTCGTCGGCGAATCGGATGTTGTTTATATTGTGTCCTCCCATATTTACACCTGGTTCGTCGTCAGAGTGTCTCATAATCATCTCCGTGTATAGTGAGAAAAGATCGGGTGAAGCTATACAACCTTGTCTAACACCTCGTTTCAGGTCTGTATAATCAGACAACTCGTTGTTAACACGAACATTTGCCTGTTGTCTGAAGTACAAGCTTTGTAGCACTCGGATATCTTTGTCTGCAAAATCAAAATCGTTTAGAATTTCGAATAAGATGTTATGTTCGACTCGATCAAACACTTTTGTGTAATCAATAAAACAACAAAAAATCTTCTTTTGCATTTCTTTATTCCGTTCTTGTTTTCGTTTGATTACATATATAGCGTTCCTTGTGCCTTTGTCGGGCATGAAGCCGAACTGCATCTCGCTTACTTCTCGTGTATGATCTTTCTCATTCTGTTCATGATAACTCTCAGGATGATCTTAGTTGAGTGGTTCATGATGCTGATCGTGCGGAAGTTGCTACAGTCGGTAGCCTTCGGCTTCTTTGGCAATGGTATGAAGGTGGATTCCATCATCTCCTTCGGCCATTCTCCAAATTCGTAGATTTCGTCGGCGAGATGTTGTAGCATTCCGATCCCAGTTTCTCCCAAACACTTTAGCAGCTCTGTGGGTACTTCATCTCTTCCAGCCGCTTTGTTTTGCTTCAGGCCCTTGATTGCATACCGTATTACGTCTCTCATTATTTTTTCTCCCGTAAGTGTTCCCTCGAATTAGATGGATTCGCAGGTTCTCGACTCGTCTTCATATAGCTCGCCGATGTATTCCCTCCAGCGACTCAATATATCGTTGTTGTCGATCAATATATTTCCCTGCTTGTCCTTCAGTACGCTTGCCTGTTTGTTGGCTCTGTTCTTCCCGGTCACAAGCTGTATTCTCTTGTGATGGTCGCGGGGCATATATTTCTCCAACGCTTCAATTTCATCACATTGTTGGTCGAAATACTCCGCCTTTGCTTCGATACATTTATTTTTTATCAGCTTGTCTAGCTCTTTGTAATCTTCTGAGTGTTTCTGTTTTCGCTGCCTTTCCGCCATTAAATTGGTTATTTCGTCAGTTATCCAGCTGTTCCTTGGTCTTTTCTGGGTGGGAACGTACTTCTCCTCTACTTCCTTACACGCCCTCTTGAACTCCTCGTGAGCGGACTCTATATTTCTTCCTTCCGAAGAAAATAGAGTCTCCGCTTTCCACATCTTCCCAGCAAGATTTTCCATGTCGAGTTTCGTTTGGTCACTCAAGGAGCTGTAATTTTTCTTCTTTGTTGTCCTTGCTACCGTGAGCTTCTTGAAACGGACGAGGAATTTTGCAACAACTGGTGCATGATCACTTCCGATGTCAGCTCCAGGGAAGGCTTTACAGTCTGACACTGCATTTTTGAACCTCTGATTGACACATATATAGTCAATTTGGTTTTTGGTTCTGTCACCTGGTCTCGTCCAAGTATACAAGCGACTTTTCCTGTTTTGGAACCACGTGTTTGAGATAACCAGGTGATTGTCTTCACACCACTGAATAAATCGATCCCCACGTTCATTTCTTTCTCCAAGCCCAAAGGGGCCTGCCGCGGAAATTGATCTCTGATTCCCAACTTTTGCGTTCCAATCTCCCATGACAATTGTCGCTTCTCTGTTTTTGCACATCTGCATGGCCTTGTTAAGATCATCATAGAACCCTTCAAGTTCTTCTTCATCGCAAGCTGTGGTTGGCGCGTAAATTTGTATGATGTTAATCGTCACTGGTGTTGCATTCGTTTTCACAAGCAGTACTCTCTCTGATATGGGCCAGTAACCTTTTAGTGACTTTGCTTGTTTCTTGTCAAGGATAATGCCAACACCTTTTTCGCTTTTATCCTCCGAGCAGGAATAAATTATGCTCATTTCGTCTGACTCAAAATTCCCGCTTCCTCTCCATCTAAATTCTGACACTCCAAGCACTTCGATTTGCATTCTTTCCATTTCTTTCTTCACGTTATGTAGCTTTCCTGGCTGTAACATTGTTCGAACGTTCCAGGTAGCAATTTTGATTCTTTTATTTGGCTTTGGTTTTGCGGCAGTAGCTTGATGATGATCTGGTGCGCCCTGTCGCGAAGCGCCTCCCCTACCGGACGCGTCTCCCGTTTGGGTTACGTTTACGTCGTTATGATGTCTTTGTATTGGAGCTGACATTATTGGTTTCTTGGCAGTTACTATGGTGGTTTGCCATTGCCTTCCATAGCCAGAGCCTCGTTAGTTCAGCAGCAAGGATGCTGCCTCTCCTATACCTGGGGGGAAAAACGTCAATTACTGAGTTTTCCATTTGTGCCGATATTGAAAAACACCGTGCTCCTTTCTGTATGCTTCAGTTAAGGTCCTTAAAACACTCACGTTCACATTTTAAAATGCCGAAAATCTGCAGTGCCAGAAGTTAAAATGCCAGAAGTTGCTACTTAGCCAAAAGTTGAATTTCGTTCAGTTTCCTCATTTTAAAACGTGCGCGTTTCGTGTTTTAAGCATGGTTAAGTGACTCTGCAGAAATTACTTCGAAATTCTGACTCAATATCTCGAACCACTTCGCGGTTCTTTATAAATGCCAGAAGTTCACAGTGAGTTCAAGCAGAGTCACTTAACCATTACTTAAATGTTTTGTTATTTTTCCAGACGACGAAACTGCCAAACCGCAACACAGTCTGTCATCCCTCAACTCAATATTAAACAATCTAACTGGCGACAAAGAAGCAAGCTTCGGTGAAATAGTGGCTCATCAAAGTGACGATGACGGCGATTGTGTCATTCGGATCAAAGAGGAACCCAAAGACTTATCAGTCGATTCTTCGACCACGGCGTCTGGGCAAACGGGTGAAGCAAATGGCTCAACTGGTAGTTCCGCAGAGGGCAAAGGGACGAAAGAATCACCCGTTTTGATTCGGATTAAAGACGAACCTATGGACGAATCGGAAATGGAGTTACAAGTCCAACAACACAGGAGTCGTTAGCGAGTAAAAGAATGATCAACGTTGAGCCAATCAAATTCGCGAATGGTCGGAGAAATTAAATTTCAGATGATTTCAGCAATTTATTAGCTTTTCTTCGTTCATCGTCAGAGATTGAAGTTTTGCGCAACTTTCTTTGCTTGAACATTAGTGCTCGCGTTCAAGTTTCAAAAAAGGTGATTCACAAAGTTTCCCTCAAATAATATGCTTAAACATTAAAGCGCTATAGAAAACTCAATTAAAAAAAGAATATTTGTGCTTTGTTTGTCAGGAATGAAGTTTAGTTTGTTATTATGAAAAAAGTGGCGTATATTAATTGGAATGTCTTTTCTGGTAATAATGTTAATCGTGTAAGTTGGTCTAGTTTTCGCAAATGAAACATTAATTAATTATTGCTTTTGGTTAATTGTTTTTTTCTCTGAGACGTGGATATTATTAATTGCTCTCGAACGAAGTTTGAAGCAAATATTGTAAACGCGTGCGTCTTTTTTATGCAACATTTTTGCTTGACCGTTTTTTCTCTTTTGTTCTTTGATTTCTTGAGTGACTTTTTTCACGCTGACTTCTTCATTTTTGAGTAATCTAAGTCGCTTTCTTTTTGAAATAAAATAAATTTGTTGTTAATACGAAAGCGACTCGAACAATTAATTGAAGATATTTCAGCTTAGTGGTTAACTTGTAGGACTGTTATCATGGATCGTGGGTGCAAACCACCATGGGGTTGGTGGTTTTTTCATCCATAAAACTTTTCTAGGCTACACCCCCTCTAATTAAATTGCCTACCACGCCTGTCTTTCGCGAGCAGTTCATCCGGCGTTAGTCAGTTTATGTTTGAACATATACCGGCAGGTTTTGTTTGAGTGATGGAGGGTGGTGGGGTCAGCTCTGAGTTTTTAATTGCTCTCGAATGAAATTTGCAGCAAGTATTGTTGCCGTATTTGTCTTTTTACGACTCGAAGAGGAGCATTGGAATTCTTGGGGTTTTCTGAACGACTAGAAGAGGTTTATTGTTCTCGAAAAGTGTTATTGAGGATTAGTATCCCCCCAACAACCCCCCTGACCCACACAGAAAAACAAAAATCGTCTCTGCACTTTTTTTAACATTGACCATATTTGGTTTCTTTTTTCTCACAGGTGAGGATAGTTAAGAGCTGATTTTGCACAACTCTTCGTGTTGTTTCCGTTATTGCGATTTGACTCTTCGAGTGACTTTTTGCGCTTCGGGTTTGCGTGATATAAATGGTCTCTCGTTTAAAAATTTCACGAGACGGACATAACTGCTTTACAAAAAAGTGAAATTGGATACTACTAAGTATGCTTGTCGTTCGGGAGCAAAACATCCGACACTAGTCATTTAACAGTTTTCATAATAAGTTTTTAGTGATTGGCAGTTATGGATATAGTTAAGAATCTAACGGTTTATATAACAACGATAAGATTGATGTGAGTTCAGATATCTTAATTATAAATTTTTGAGCTGTAAAATGAATTTAGCGATGCTGGTGTTATCGACCTCGACAATCTTCATACATTTGCGCTGAACTTTTACTGCAAAAATGGCGTAATGAGTGTAAACATAAAAATATTGATTAAAAACACAAGAAATTGGAACCAAAAAAGGCACGTGGAAGCATTGTAATGAAGGTAATAGACTAAGGTTTTTTGAGTAACATCACCAAAGGACAGACTACGAAGAAAGGCTAGTCGGCACCCCCAACAGAGCCCCCCAAGAGGCATCGACATTCGTCTGCTGGTACTAGTGACTGGAACTTTTTAATAAAAGATATCTCTCCTGAAAAAGCTCTCTTTGAAGTCTGAAGACCAATTTTTTTGCCAGTTTTTTTAATCCAAAATCGAGAGAATTGTTGACAGAAAAAGAATGTATTATCATCTATAATTTTTTGAACTCAAGGAGCGTGCAAAAAGCAATGGGGGATGATTTACATGGATTCGTAGCCTGTTATGACTACTTGAATTTCATTAACCTTCAATAGATGAACTTCTTTAGTCCTCATAAGAAAACAGGTGAAAGAAAGTTCCAATAACGAGCATAATTTTTAAAGTTAGCTTTAAATAGCAGAGAAACTTAAAAATTAAAATTAAAGAGAAACCTTTCCGAGCAAGCTCTGCCTCTTCATTATCAATTGCTTCTAAGCGAAATATCTAGCAACTGGACTAATCCCCGTGGTCTTTCTGATGCATTTTTTAATACAGCTAATATTTCCTCTGTCGATTTGTCTATCTGACCATCGAACTTAGGAGTTAGCTTTATTAAGTTATTTGTATTTGATAAACCCAAAGCATTATGGCAGTAAGCAATTCTTTAAAGCAATAAATGTCGTGCTAATTTCTAACTAAAGGATTCAGCACATCTGAGGAGACATAATTACTCGGTGTGAAGTGAAAATGAACGGCCATTACTTGCAGTATTCTTTAAAAATAAAGTATGTGTTTTTTATTTATATGAAATTTTTGTTCTTTTCTGGAGGTCAGACCTCGAGGTTAGTGAAACATGCGAGAGAATATTGTTAATGCACAGTATTAACTTCTTCACTGAATCAAAATAAGTCTCCATATTTGCTAATTGATTTGTGTTGAGGCCATCTTTGTACTAATTGCAAAAAGATGAAAGTAATGTCAGCACTGGATTGACAATTATGTCGAAACACGACAAACTCTAATGCCTCGTAGCTCATCACATTTGGATATCAGTATTGGCACTAATCAGCTACAGTGTTTTTGAATCGCATCACAGTCGGCATATAATGCCGTTATATACATCAAAACATCAAATGACCGGGAAACTTCCTCCTAATTTGTTATTGGACGCGCTAAAGTTGCTTCCCTTGAGAAAATAAGTATTCCAAAGATGGATCTACAAGCAGCTGCTTTGGGGTGTCGTTTACGGCGTTTAGTCACCCAACACATATCTGTTCATATCAAAGAAACAATCTTCTGGAGTATTAGTAATGCCGTTGTTGGCTGGTTAATGTCAAAAGAAAAACTTAAGACTTTCATCGCCAACCGCCTTCAGGAAATTAGAAACCTGACGGACACAACTGTTTGCGACACAGAATTGGTAAAATAAATTCTGCCGGTCACATATCTAGAGGAATTCCACCAGAGGACAACGTTCTTTGTGGTTGTCACCACCTTAGTCTTGAAACATCCTGAACAAAATGGGAACTCCTTATTTGCTCCGCAAGAAGCAACGCACGCGATGCAACAGTCTTCAACACTTGTAAACTGTCTTCAACATTGAGATATTCTCAAAACGGACCAGACTTTTGAGAGCAACAGCCCAAGTTTTCTTGTTTGTGGATCACCTAAAGACAAATACACTAGCTTTTGAAGACATTGATAAAGCCGGAACTCATTTTTTTTAAGTTTCAAAACTCAACTCGTTTTTTGGAGCTGTTAATGATCTGATGAACGGAAAAGATATGCAGAAGACAGCCCGTCTGTTGTGCTTATCACCTTTCAGGAAATATGGCCTATTAAGCGTCGGTGGAAGGACAAAAAGAATCTCCTTGCCAATTGAGGCCAAGCACCCTTCAAAACTACACACAAAAGAGGCAATTGTGAAAAAATTTTATATAGAAGAGTCCCGAAATTTGCATGCATCTAGCCGTAGTGTATTCTGGGAACTACATCCAACAAAGATGTCGCATCATTGGAGTTTGCAAAAGCCTGAGAGGCCTTGCTTTCAGATGCTTCGACTGTTAAGGGTTTCGGGTTGTAGGCCTCCAACCACCAATGGCTGACCTCCCACATGTTTGGTTTCAAGACATTTCATTGCCTCTATTCTTCAGAAACGTTGGATTGGACTTTTTCGGACCATTCGCCGAAATGCATAGATGCAACTAAGTAAAAAAATACATCTGCCTGTTTACATACTTCGTCACGCGAGTCATTTATCTGGGAATAGCAGTAGACTTGTCAACCGATAAATGCATCACAGCAATCAGACGATTTATCTCGAAACGTGGCCAGCCACGATTTTTGATGTCTGACAATGCGAAAAATTTCCTGGGGTCCCGTAAACAGGTACGACAAAAGGGGCTACAACTGGACCACGACTTCATCAGGAACAGCTTTCTCAGCCATTTTATAGAATGAAGACTTCTGCACATCACTTCGATGGCGAGTGGGAGAGACTCGTCCAAATAGCTAAACAAGATCTCCTCGTTAATCTTGGCTCAGCAAAACTGACACACGATGTCTTTGCAACAATTGTCACCGAAGTGGAATTTTTTGTGAATTCCAGGCCATTGGTTCAAGTGAGGAGCGATAACCAGGACGACGATCCCTTCATTCCCAATCATTTCCTCTTGGAACGACCTTTTGTCAATGTGTCAGCACCTGTGATCATAGAGTTAGCCTGTCTGAGACCGACATTATGGACCCAAATCAAGCAGCGCATGCAACAGATCTGGAAACGACTGCTTCGAGAGTACGTAACCACACTGAACCAGAAAAAAGTGGACATCAAAAGAAGCTGCTCTGGAAGTGGGCAATATGGTTGGGATGCCTGAGAAATCGACTCCAATGTTAATCTGGCCAATAGGACGGGCTACCAGGATTTCCATTGGACCCGGCAAAACAGCCAAGTCTTTCGACTTAAAAACAGTTTTAGTTTTAGGTTTATTAACAAGACCTGCGTTAAGCTGCAGCATGTTTATCCCAAATACCGTAAGGCTAGGATTAGGTTATCGTCCCGAGGATGTTAATCCCCAGTATTAACTTCTTTTTTCAGCTATTGTAAGTTGGCATATTTTCTGATTGATTTTTGTAAAGCGCCATGTTTGTAATCATCGCTAGCAAAAAGATAAAAGAATAAAGTCATGTAAAACGGAACTGAGGTCTAACCTTCGATGTCATGTAAGGAAAAAACAAAAGAAAGCAAATGAATAAAGCTTGCAACGTGAAATAATTGGAAGAAAAGAGACATGATATGACAAAAAGAAGAATAGGCAACGTCGTAATCGAATATAAGAAAAATTACATTTTTTTATTAAAATTTTAAAGAAAAGCCGGTTTTCTGTTTTCTGTTTCAAGAATCGCTCATAGTCAGATTATTCAAGTTTTAAAAAAATTTTACTCAATAGACTTGATAATTTAGAGTTGAAACCTTGAGGAGTTAACGTTTTTTTTCTAAAGGAGAAGATTTGTCTCTCGCTTTTCTTACTTCAGTACTAATTATTTAGTGCCTCAAGTACCGTGAATTCAAGGACTTTGTTGAGTAAAAATTTCAACTGACACTTTTTCCAAACGTCAATATGAAGTTGCAGAGCCATGTGGATGTAAAAAATTTGACGTAAAAAGTGTTTCTTTTTGAAGAAGGTACTCATTGTTTTTATTTGTTCCAGAAAACACAATTTTTAATTTGTTATTCTTTGCTTGGTCGCAGATTCTGATCACTTTTATTGACAGTGTCAAAATAACATCACATAGATCACATGATTTTATTCCTCTCTCTTGTCGTATCACTTTTATTGACAGTGTCAAAATAACATCACATAGATCACATGATTTTTTTCCTCTCTCTTGTATCACTTTTATTGACAGTGTCAAAATAACATCACATAGATCACATGATTTTATTCCTCTCTCTTGTCGTGTCACTTTTATTGACAGTGTCAAAATAACATCACATAGATCACATGATTTTATTCCTCTCTCTTGTATCACTTTTATTGACAGTGTCAAAATAACATCACATAGATCATATGGTTTTATTCCTCTCTTTTGTCGTATCACTTTTATTGACAGTGTCAAAATAACATCACGTAGATCACATGATTTTATTCCTCTCTCTTGTCGTATCACTTTTATTGACAGTGTCAAAATAACATCACATAGATCACATGATTTTATTCCTCTCTCTTGTATCACTTTTATTGACAGTGTCAAAGTAACATCACATAGATCACATGATTTTATTCCTCTCTCTTGTCGTATCACTTTTATTGACAGTGTCAAAATAACATCACATACATCACTTGATTTTATTCCTCTCTCTTGTCGTATCACTTTTATTGACAGTGTCAAAATAACATCACATAGATCACATGGTTTTATTCCTCTCTTTTGTCGTATCACTTTTATTGACAGTGTCAAAATAACATCACATAGATCACATGATTTTATTCCTCTCTCTTGTTGTATCATTTTTTTGACAGTGTCAAAATAACGTCACATAGATCACATGGTTTTATTCCTCTCTTTTGTCGTATCACTTTTATTGACAGTGTCAAAATAACATCACATAGATCACATGGTTTTATTCCTCTCTCTTGTCGTATTACTCTCTCTCATTGTAACAATCTAAAAATAATGGTTATTGGTGTTAGTGTGCGGATTCACAGAAATATTTCACAAAAGTTTTCAACGAATTTTTTCTAATCCGAAAGCAGATTTTTTGTCTGCCATTTAGCAATTCGATATTGTAATGCGGTGAGTTCAAAAATTTTGCTAGTGATAAAAAACAATCATACAGGCCAGTTAAAGTAAAAAGCAAGTGGATAGTGCACAAAAGCAAATCAAAAACAAATTTAGATTTTCGAAAGAAATCTTTTATATTAGTTCAATAACCCTTTTTAGTAAGTCAAAAGTTTTTAGTCAGCTCAAATACAAAATCATCATAAAAACTGAAAAAATAAGTTCAGAATTCACTCAAACATTCGGAGACAAAAATTTGGTTTTAAACTTACATTCTTGCAATTAAACAAAAACAAGTTTATACGTTTGCTTTTCTCACAAAAAATTTAATTCTGTAGATATTTGTGTTTTTGCAAGTATCCGCAGTTTGTATGGTCACATTTGAGTGGACAATTCTTCTCAGCCGTTGTGCTCCTGTGCGCTTCAAAAGTCCAGACTCTTGTGCGTTCAAAGTTGCTGATGACCAGACATCTAAATTTGTAAATCTCCAAATATTGGAAACTGCATCAGTTTGCTAAGAGCAATTGTCCCGAATGAACCTTAGTGGGGAGAAAAACTATACGCTCAATTATATTTCTGAAGTCAATATTGGCCTATCGATATAATTAGCATAGAGAGTAGTGAGTGGTGTCATAATCACCTAAATGACAACCACCGTTGACGATGAATTTGGGCTCAAGTGAGACCATATGTTTTTTTCAGTTATAGCTCATAGCTTCGACACTTGTTTCGTAAATTATCTGCGAACTTTCACTTAAATTTTGCTTCTATTTGTTATTCTTTTGTAGTCCTTGATGTAATCACATTAATGAAAGGTTTGTTTCCATGCTTTCTGTTTAATAAAAATAGCTTCTCTTAAGTTTAACACGTAATGCAGCTTTATTCAATACATTAACGTTGATTTACAATCTTCGAAAGGTTTTTTGAACGTCAAAAATTGATTTGATTCGCCATTATTTGCTGCCATAATGTAAATATTATCGATTTTTACTTGTGGCATCTACGAAGACGATTAGCTGCCCTCTAACAATGAACGCCATAGAGTGATTGAAAGCTTTGACATATAATTACGTGTTTTTATTAGTTTTCAGTTCTTTTAAGAATTACAAGGAGGCTCGGTAATGTGCGTTCACACAATGTTCTCATCCCGCTCATCCGCCCGCATTTTTGACTCAATTGGCTACCAAATGATGAGGAGAACATACATACATTTAAAAAAACATCGTGCATTAAACCACTAATAGAATAAATTGATGCCACGTTAGAGGGCCGATGAAGGTTGTTGTCAATAGGACTACTAGAAAACGACAAAAAATCAAACAAAATACATTAATTACGACCAAAACTCGCTGTCTATTTAAAAAAATTATAATAAACTGAAACTTTTGCGCCTGTCAGATATTGCGCCTGTCATTAATGCGAATAAGTCACAAGATTAGCAAACAACAACAAACACAGGCAGAAACCAAAACTTCAAAAAACAATTTTTCAACACCACAGTGTTGAAAGCACTATAACTATAAGACGTCGTCATTTGCAAGAACTAAAAATCATCGCCTTCTTCTAATCCGAACATCAACGAAGCTTCCTTTTAAAACGACTAGGCAGAAACAACGACAAAAAGAAACTCATTTGAACAGTTTGCAAAAGTCGAAAATTTCCTTTAAAAAAATGGTCGAAGCCATTAGTCAAAAAATATAACCCACAGAAAACTAATGTTTGACACAACCAAAATAGTCGAGAATTCTTATTGATGAGGTTGCAGTTACATGATGACGAAAAAGAGCAAAAAGGAGACCGCTAAAGAGTTTTTCAAAGTTCATTTGAAAGCCAATAAATTAAATAGCTATGAAATGAAATCTTTGAACGGGTTAAATTATACTTCCTGGGGAAGTTGTTAAGACCTGTCATTATCAGGTTTATGTCGTACAACAAAAATGTTAAACAAAGGCAAAAAGCTCAAAAATCCACTAAATTTTGCGAGCGACCTTTTTCTCAGGCATAAAAGAATAAACTATTCAACAAAAGCAGTTAAAACTTCCAGTAGTGTCTTTCGTTAACGCTGTGCATTCTTCCAACAGTGCAATCCTTCAAAAAGGCCTCTCAATTATTTGATAAATTGACGGGGATACAAAATTGACTTGTGAAAACTGCAATTATGCTCAAAAATAAGACAAAATTTAAAAAAGACTCAAAGTATCAAAACCAAGAAATAAATTTTGAAATGTAAAACCGTTACAGACATTAATTCATAGCCCACAAGAAGTTAGTTGTCTCCTGTAATTAATCAGGCTACGCCGGAAGTTGAGGGAAAAAAGAAAAAATGGTGGCAAAGTTCAAAAATTCTCCCTACATATTCTTAAAGCAAACATATGTAAAGTCGTAAGAGACACAAAATAACAAGCGATAGCCTTGTATAGGTTCAAATTTACATCCTAAAGAAGCCAAGTGGATCTTTGATTTGGGAGAATAAGTCATTGGACTACAAAAATTGCAACACTTGATAGCAAAAAAATATAAGTTTTTAATTTTTTAAAGAAACATTTGATCAGAGCCATAAGAACTAGGAGCTTGACTCTTAAACCGTAATATTTTTCTCAAAGTACGTCATTTTTTTAACATAATTGAGTCTTGATTTGAAATTCGTGTCAATAAATAACCTAAAATAACTTTAATTAAGAATATATTTTTCAAAAAAAGGCCGCACCATAAAAAAAACTTTTAAATTTTATTATTATGATCTATGTTGAGATTAGGATCAGGCTTGATAGTTTTGCACATCTAAACACCTAACTTTTCAAATAGTTGCGAAAAAAATAATTTTGGATGAAACTGTTCAAAATATCAAATTAAACAATGAATTTTATTAACAATTATCGAGTTTAAACTTGCAAAAAACTGGCAATATTCAAAATTAAATTTTCAGAAGACTCTTAAAGTCAGCACGAGAAGATTAAAAACGCAGTTTTTTCAAGTCAGCAATTTTAAATTTAAACTGGTTCAAAAAACATATTTTATCCTTTTTTGACAAAAAAATCTTAGTTTTGAAAAATTTAGCCTTAATTCTAGTCAAAAACTCTTATCGAACAATTGAGCTACCCTACTCTGTCTTTATAGATGAAACCAAAAACAATAATTTTGACAATTTTAAAATAATTCTACATATTGATGAAAATCGGGCCAATTATTACGGAAAATTTGTACGTTGCATCGTTGTTGGACCGCATGTTCAAACTTAAAATCCCCATTACACTTTGTGAGAAATGAAATTCAAAAAGTCACTTTCATTCCATACTCTACTCTGGACGGCCTTTCAATTGGTACCACTTACAACTCTCTACAATAATCATGTCGATCGGATAATTTTGAATGAATAAAGAAAACCATTTGAGTATATAGTTCCTTCCCCTCTAATGTGGGTGGGAACAAATATCAGTTTTAGCAAAAATCCATTTGTTTCCTTCTTCTTTGATTTTCTTGTTCTCCAATTCTTAAACAAAAGCAAAAGATTTCAAAAATCCACTAAATTTTGCGAGCGACCTGTGTCTCAGGCAATAAAAGAATAAACTATTCAGCAAAAGCAGTTAAATTTCCAGTTGTGTCTTTCGTCAATGCTGTTTATTTTTCCAACAGTTCAATACTTCAAAAGGACCTGTCAATTTTTTGATAATTCGACAGGGGTACAAAATGAACCGATGAAGACTGCAATTATGCTGAAAAATTAGACAAAATTAAAAAAGACTCGAAGTATCAAAACCAAGAAACAACTTTTGAAATATAAAACCGTTACAGACATTAATTCATAGCCCACAAGAAATTAGTTTTCTCCTGTAATAAATGAGACTACGCCGGAAGTTGAGTGAAAAAAAGATAAAATGGTGGCAAAGATCAAAAATTCTCCCTATATATTCCCAAAGCAAACTTATTCAAAGTCGTAAGAGACACTAGATAACAAGCGAAAAACTTGTATATGCTCAAGTTTACATCCTAAAGAAGCTAAGTAGATCTATGATTTGGGAGAATAAGTCATTGGACTACAAAAATTGTAACACTTGATAGCAAATAAATATAAGTTTTTAAATTTTTAACGAAACCTTTGATCAGAGCAATAAAAACCAAGAGCTTTACTCTTAAACCGGAATATTTTTCTCGTAGTACGTAATTTTTTTTACTCTTATCTGTCAATAATTGAGTCCTGATTTGAAATTCGTGTCAAAAAATAACCTAAAATAACTTAAATTAAGAAAATATTTTTCAAAAAAAAGGCCGCACCCTAAAAAAACTTTTAAATTTTATTATAATGATCTATGGTTAGATTAGGATCAGCCTTGCTATTTCTGCACATCTAAACACCTAAGTGTTCAAATAGTTGCAAAAAAATAATTTTAAATGAAATTTTTCAAAATATCAAAAATAAACAATGAATTTTATTAATAATTATCGAGTTTAAACTTGCAAAAAACTGGCAAAATTCAAAATTAAAATTTCAGACGACTCTTAAAGTCAGCAAGAGTAGAACTAGCTCTCTTCTCATGAATATTAAAAACGCAGTTTTCAGATGTCAGCAATTTTAAAATTAAACTGGTTTAAAAACATATTTTATCCATTTTCTGACGAAAAAGTCTGAATTTTGAAAAATTTAACATTAATTCTAGTCAAAAACTTGTATCGAACAATTGAGCAACCCTACTCTGTCTTTATAGCTGAAACCAAAAACACTAATTTTAACAATTTTTAATTAATTTTACATATTGATGAACATCGGGACAATTTTTACGGAAAATTTGTGCGTTGCATCGTTATTCGACCGAATGTTCACAAATCTGCATTACACCTTGTAAAAAATGAACTTCAAAAAATCATTTTAATTCCATACTCTACGCTGGACGGCCTTTCTAATGGTACCACTTACAACTCTCTACGATAATTATGTCGATCGGCCAATTTTGACTGGACAACGAAAACCATTTGAGTATACAGCTCCTTCCCCTCTAATGTGGGTGGGAACAAAGATCAGTTTTAGCAAAAATGCATTTGTTTCCTTCTTTGTTTTTCTTGTTCTCCAGTGCTGCAGACACGGATTTTTTCAACCTTTTGTAAAACTTTTTTGAGAAGTTCATTTCTTTACTTTTGGAATTTTTCAGATTTTTTCTTTGGTTTGTTTTTTTTCGCATATGTAGGTTCATGTGTCTTGTTGACTATCGCCGTGTGTATCGCTGTTTTTTTCCGTATTGATACCCATCAGCCGCCCTGATATATTCTTGTTGTTTGGCTGTTTTCATCGGTTTTTTGTTACTACCATTTTACCATGCGCCAAAGAACCTTTGTCGCCGATAGCAGCTGTTTGCAGCAGCAACTGACCTCGGAGTGTGAGCGAGGTCATTTCTTACTGCATTTTACATCAGATTTTAGGTCTATCGTTGAAATCTTAGTTGAGCATAAATCACTTCACTCATTATATGTCCTACTACTAATATACCTACTACTAATATACCTATTATTATGATACAAATGCAATCTAGGTTACCAGTTAAAAACGGCAATAAGCTCCTTTATCCCGCCAAAATTACCCGCGAATTGATGCTCTGCGCGACAGCTACAACAACAACAACAATTTCACTCAATAAAATGATATCCGCACTTAATTAATTTAAACTTATATCAAAAAGTTTAATTGAATTTAAATAGATATAACCCGTGTTGGATTATTATAGGGTTATTTTTTACTTGCAAGACAATAGAGTTTGAAATTTGGTGAGAACTTGTAAAAGAGCTCCTTTCATCTTTATCAACCAAATCATTTGCGCATTCCAATTTTCTTTACTAAAGGGTGAAAACGATATCCTCACAGCTAAGCACGTTGGTCATTTTTTCAGAATACATCAATTTTTAAGTCATGAACTTCATTTTTTTATTTTTGAAAGTTGTTGACAATTATACCAAAAATGTGGATGATCGAAGCCGGAAAATTATGCGCAAATGTACATTACCGAGCCTCCTTCGGGTATTTTCAATTAAGTTACAGCTAACTTTGATTGACTTATTGTTATATCCTAGAAAACAAAATCTGAGAAGCGGAAGTCGTCCTCTGGCAGATAAGTATCCTGATTGCGATACACTCCACCTTTATAAATCAATGGCTCAACAATTTTCATGTTATCATTGTTATTATTGATGTTTCGTCATTTTCGTCACGATAAAAAAATTGCTGAAATTTTAGATAGAACATATTAAATTTACTACTTCAGTACAATGATTCAATAATTGCAAAAGATAACATAACTAATGTACTATTTTAAAACAAATTCATTGACACTACATGATATTGAAGCTTCAATACAGGGTGGTTAATTAGTCTGCAGAGTTTGGGAGCTAAACTTGAGCATATTGAATATGCAAACAAAAGGAACGAACTACTTGAGCGATTTAAGTTGGAGCGGAATGAAGCTTTATTTGTTATGTAGTCAAACGAGTAACGCAAAGTGATCAAGTTGTCAGAAATAGTCAAAAAAACTCAGAGGTCATTAAACCCAAGGAAGCAAGTATGATTACAGAAAAAAAGGAATCAAAGAGCTTGGGAAAAGCAAAGATATTTACATATGAATTCCCCCGAACCCCAAAATTGCACCCCTGAAAGCAATTTTGGTATGATAAAAAGATTATGTATTCTCTATAAGAAATTACAAATTTAAGGTTATTGTTTACTGTTTTCATGAAGGATATAGTGGGTATGTTAACAAGGAAAAATTACTGTGCAAAAAAGGAAGAACCAAAAAATGTGCTTTAAAGGAATTTGCCACTTTTTTATTTCTTTTCAGGAAAACGTATATTTGTTTGGCACTAACCCGAAGCATGAATAATCAGAAAAAGATATATTTTGTCACAAACTTTATTCTGTGAAAAAACAAAGCAAATTGTAAGTGAAAAAAATTAACAGTTGTTTTATCTTGCGAATCGTCAGAGCAAATGCTTTTAATCTTTAAAAACTGACATTTTCATGGTTAAATTCACAAAGAGTTCGGCTTCTACGCACAACAACCAAACGAATTTTTTTAATAAAATTAAGCAGAAGAAAAGGGTGTTTGAGTTGACATACTTGAAGAAATTAAATGAAAAGTAAAATAAATTGAAAAAAATGTTTGTTTTTGATTGCATTAGATGTTTTTGGATCCAAGCTTGGTACTCCTTTATTAAGGGAACTAGTTTCAGTAATATTTGAGAAGCCGCTATTTATTTGCAGGAGAAATTTGGTATAGATCTGGGAAGTTAACGCAAATAATTGTTGGAGTTCTTATTTTCAAAATATACCATTCAGTGGAGTATATCAGGTGAATTTCGTAAAAATCATAGTGCCTACTTGAAATCAGAGTTAGGAAAAAGTAACATCACGATAATTGTGGTATTTATACAGTGGAAGGGAAAAATACTTTCGAAAAAAAGCAGTAATTAAAGCACTGGAGGTTCAAGAAGTCAAAAAAATTGAACAATAGAGTTTTTGGAAGTAACGAGTTTTGAAGTGAGTATGATGTTTGAGATAAGACTAAAAATTGCTTTGAAGTATTTTTGAGTATAGGTTGATAAACACAAAAGAGCGCAAGAATTCTTTTGAAAAATTTTGATAGAGAGAAACTTAAATGTTACGAAATCAAGCGTCCATAATATCACCACTCACCTCACAAGTCTTCAGAACCCTAAGTTCCCCAGCCCGATTTCCCTAAAATTTAAACTGCGGATAATTGGGACAATTTTTGCGCACTGAGAGAAACAACAGGCTCATTTCGGTACCCGAAAACGTTCATTTTGGCTTTAAAACAAACAAAACAAAAGTGGATTTTTGAATTTTTTGTGCTTCAATGAAGGAAACAACACTTTTTACCAAAATCTAAAAAATCTAGCAAAAAGCAAATTAAAACGCGAATAACAGAATTTAATTATTGTTCAGTGATTAAAGCTCACGAATATTCTGCAAAGAAAAAGCAGAACAATCTAAGTTTTCTTTGATTTTTCCATCATTGTGTTTATAAGAAAATAATTAAAGAATTGGTTGAACCAAATAATGCTATATGCACAGGGGAGCAAAAATATGCATAGTCTAAAACAGAGAAGTATCAGTAACATTGAAGGAATAAAAAAAGAATCCGGGTACTTGTATTTGATCTGTTGAACATGAAACATAACTTTTTGTTGGACCCTGAACTTATGAAATCGAGTTGTCCACGAAATTCCCGTCATCCTGAAGAAACATTTATAAAAGATAAGTTGTATCTTGTGACTAACATTCTACGCCCTCTACTGCATTTATACGTTAGGTCAAAATTTTCTGAATGAAACGACACGTTTCGTTTTGCTGATAAAAAACTGACAAATTTGAGTACCCTTAGGCACAAGAAAAACTTCTAGGGATAGGTTTACGAGACTGCCGAACAGCTATCCATCTGTCAAAAATGAGAGTCGGTTCTCAGTGAAAAGGATTTTTAGTCATTTAGTGAGTTCTTTTCGAAAAAAACTTAGTAACGTAGTTGCAGTGAGTGAAACTGCAAAGTGATTCAAAATATTTGGTTGCAAAGATTATAAGTTTCTGGTCAGTAACATAGCTACGGGGAGGCAGAACTTGTAAGAGTTTTTGGGTTAGGAAGTAAAGCGAGGGATTATTGGATGCTTGCAGAGAGAGTGATTGAATTGGTTTGATTTAGTGTGGACCAATTATTAGTTTTAATAGAAAAATTCCTTTTGATTGTTGAACTTACCCAATTATCTGTCTCTGGCTATGACATTACTTGTTGCTGGTATTACCTAATTTGGTTAAAAATTCAAATACCCAGCGTGAAGTTTTAAAACAGGCGGATGAACAAATTTTTTTGGGGACAACACAGTTTTTGGGGAGTTTTGGACGCTAGCCAGTCCCCAGCTAGAAGCCTTCTTACGACAAAAATACAAAATTCTACAACTAAATTCGCCTATTGTCACTCGTTTCCACAATTCGCTCTCAACTGTTTAATCTTAAAACATAGGTTGTAAAAAATCCCGATAAAATCAACTAAGTATACTCGATTTTTTGGACATTGGGCACAAAATGGTAGAAATTAGTAGCTAAATTTTAAAATTCGGTTATTCAAATTGGTAAAAAAGGAAAAAAGAAGAAAATCAAAACTAATTTATTAATTGACTCGTTAATAAAAAGTAGCCACAATGTGAGCTTGTTTATTTGTTTGTACTATAGATCTTCCTTGTTGTTGCTAGCTCGTGATAAAGCCAAGCTTCGGAAGAAGTCGGGTTTTGGTGGACCTTTTGACGACTCGGAATTCCGAGATGGTTGTTGCTCATTTTGGACACTTCTCAACAGTTCTCGCTTCTCTGACCCGCTTCGGGGAGAACTCATTTTTTGACTCCCATTCGAACTTCGATTTATGTCTTCGGGTTTGATTTCGTCATTGTCTGCGTCATCGATGACGTCATCAACGTTGTCTAGATCTGATTCGTACTCTGATTGGCTGGCGACGGATTTGTTCATGTTGTCAATATCCGATTCCTCCTCTGTTACGTCATCTTCGTTCTCTGGTTCAATTTCGTTTTCGCCTTGAATTATTGATTCGTTTGTTACGTTTAATGATGGATTTGGACTTGACTCATGTTTGACCTCCAAAGCGTCCATCATTTGATTGGCTCCAAGGTCATGTGGGCTTCCTTGACCTTCAAATCTGATTGGTTTATCTTTTTCATTTTCTTTCGTCA
Source organism: Convolutriloba macropyga (assembly GCF_964194025.1). Lineage (NCBI taxonomy): Eukaryota > Metazoa > Xenacoelomorpha > Acoela > Convolutidae > Convolutriloba > Convolutriloba macropyga. The sequence continues at coordinate 2,670,213 of NC_134478.1, read as the reverse complement.
ACATTTTGTCGATACAAATTTGATATTGATCATCTTGTTCTAAGTCATTAATCAGTCTGATTATGTTTTCTTTTGTCGATTGCTTCCGAATTTCCTCTTTTAATGTCCGGATCATTTCCAGATCTCCGGAAGGGTCATCTCCAAGCCATTCCATTGCAGTTTTGAGTTCGTCAATTGTCGCTTGATCTTGTAAACTTAGCAACCGTTCTTGTATGACATTTGTTGTTTCGCTATTTCGCAGATTCAGTTTAATTATCGCTCTAGCAGCTGAGATTACGACGTTTAAATCGTTCGCCCATCTAATGCACCACAAAATTATTGATGCTAATTGAGCGTTCGACTGGCCGATATGGGCCAGAGCGTCAATCGCCGCTGACTTGACCTTATCGCTCGGGTCAAATTGAGCCGATTCTTCCAAAGTGTCTAAAATTCGTCTATCTTTTAGCATCAAGCTACTGGCTGTATTACAAGCCGCGACGCGCACGCTTATGTAATCATGCTTGAAGCACTTCAAAAAATGGGGAAGCAATTTTTCAGTCATGATTCCCAGCTGGCCTGTTCGTTCCACGACGTCTAGGATTGTTTCCCGATCAGTTTTCTTGTAAAGGTTCAACAGTTTGCTGTGAACATGGTTTCCCAATCCGAGTTTTCCCAGCGCTACGGCGGCAACCGAGCGAACGTTCGGTTCGATGTCGTGCCACATTATGTGAACCAACTTTCGAGTGATGTCTTTATTCGGAGGACCTCGCAGACTCGGCAAAACCTTGCAAGCTAAGAATCTGTATTTCCAACTTGTACTGTTAAGTTGTTCACCGATTAAACAGTGGATAACTCTTGTACTATCGCTTAGTTTTGACAACGACAAGATGCAAAGATCCATTTCGCTTTTTTCAGCCGTTTGAAGTAAACAATCTATAAAGACGTTAGCTATTTTTGAGTCAACGTAACCAGAGTAGGTCAAAGCCAAAGCTGCTATAAATTTTTCCTCAAATGTTGAACTGACTTTTTCGATCACATCGCTTATAATTTGCTGACATTTTTCAGAACATTTGTCCTGTATCATTAATGTCAAAGCCGCCCCAAATCTAACATAATGCGACTCATCATCCAAACCGGCTTGAACAAGTTCCAAAATACTATCCGGCAGGAAACCTTGGTCTTCGTTTGCGATCACAAAATCATCACCGTTCGGCCCGGCTAATCTGTCCGAAAGTTTTTCTAGCCTAAAAACGGTCGCTTGCGCACAAACTCCTAACGCTTCTAACCGGATTCTGCTGTCTAAACTTTTGAGCTTGTCAAATATGTCGGCTACTTGAGAGTTATGCCAAAGGGAACCAATTTTATGCAGTTTAAGCCATCTTTGAACAATCATTTTACGATGCAAACCTTCAGAATCCAGCTCGACAAGCTGCTTGTCCAAGTCGATCGCCTCAACAGCCGAATTATCGGCTGCTTTCATTTTTCGGTGATCGGTTTTGATCCGAGGAATTTCTTTCCAGCGTTGACTTTTTCCCTGGAACCGTCCAATTTCGCTGGAATCTTTTTCGGGGAATATTTTTGTTTTTCTCACAGTGTAAATATTTCCCGTGTCCAGGTGTAATTCCTCGGCATTTTCGGTTAGGAAGACACTTTTGGCCCCTCCGATTATTTCGTTCACAAATTTCGAATCGCTTTTGTTATGACTCATTGACTGTTTGACAGCTTTTGCCCGCTTTTCGAGAATTGAGGCATCAATTTGACTTGATGGTCGCTCAATCATAGCGGATCGATTCTCGGTCATGGCCACAACTTTTTTAACATCTTCGTTTTCTTCAGCAAAGTTCTGTTTGAAGTAAAGCGACTTGAATTTTTTCGACAAGTTTTCGTTAATCGGTTCGCCCGATAACTTTGTAGGCGATCTTCGAAGTTTGCCCAAATACTCGGCTTGTTTGTTTTGTTCGCTTGTTTCGCTTTCACCGTCAACAACTAAATCTTCCTGTTCTTTAAACCCAATTTTCTTTTCCTCTAAGAACTGTTTAAGATGTTCTTTTTGACTGGGTGATGGAACATGGTTTGAAACGATCCATCTTGCCGTATTTTTACTAACCCTAGTTAGTATATATTCATCCCAAATTAGCGTTTTCTTTTTCTGTTCAACTTCTTTAAAAATTTTACTCTGTGTCGTGATGTCTTTTCGTGTTCCGCTCGGCACTTTTTCAGTTCGTGAGGTATGTCGTTTAAGTGAGCTTTCGGCTAGCGATACCTTTGCTCTCTCTTCTTCAACAGTTTCTAAAAAGTGAACTTTCTGCTGTTTTCTGGCCTCATATTTCTGGTTTGACTTTAACGCGTGACAATTGACGTGAGTTTTTACGTTGGGTTCAACCGAATACATTCGACCTTGCTCGGTTCCGGGCTCCGTTTTGGCGGGTCCTCGCTTTTCCTTAACCCCTGGAATTTGATTGGTCCGATATAACTCTTCGAGAACAATTTTCTTGGCCAAGTCGAAAGTAATAGCTTCCTTTCCGCGAGTTTTAACCACGTCGAAATCAAAGCTCATATCAATGCATGCTTGTTTTATGTATTCATCTCGGATTTTGTGTCGGCCTTCAAAAAGGTCCACAAATTTGGGCACTTTTTTCAACATTTCCATCGTTTCCTCGACCGTTTTCAGTTCATCTTTCGTGGGACCAACAGTAACCCGAGAGGCGGTGGGGTAAAAAGTGGGAACTGGTGGTTGCGTCATCTTGAGGCAAAGTTCGCGAAATAGATATTTTGTTATAAATAAGATTCTACTTATAAATTATAATTTTGACAAATGTATAAACCCATTAGATTAATAAAAACTTAAACCTAGGAGAGGTTTAAAGTTACCCACGTTACAATTTTGATCACCATTTTTTTTAAAAAAAATATATATAATAAGCAAATTTATTAGTAAAACATTAACAAACTAAACAGATTTAAAGTTCTGTACAAAACAGAAGTCATATAGAGTTAGTAATAAAAATTATAAAGAAGTAACAATAAAACTAAATTCTGTTTTTGTTGAAAACTAAATTATTACCGTCCCATTTCATCAACATAATTTTTTATTTTTTATTTCAAATGAAAACTGAGTGTTCAATGTCTTAATGGCTTAGAACACGCGAGTAAACAACATAATTTTGGCTTTGAAAAGCACAATAATTCAAAATATCCAATTTAGCCGTTGTTCATTATATTGTGATTTGCGAATACAAAAGATTTAACATTGTGGTAAAAACGGCGCGTGCAAAAAAAAGCATTATTTGAATAAATTCTGGTGGTACTGTTGAATTTCAAATACCACATACTCTTTACCTATAAATAAGCACAACGCATTTGAATAGAGGCTTCTGTATAAGATTTTCATTTTAATCTGCTTTAATTTTGAACAACAACTTCAAAAAACATAAAATTCATCGCCAGCAACTCAAATAATACATTGACGTGTTATAATTTTTACTATAGCTCAGTTCAGTTTTGACAAAAATTGCGAAATGTTTTGCTTTGTTTTGAGCAGAATTTTTGAGTAAGAATTCGATTATATTTTAATTGAATCAATTTTGCACGAAAAAAGTGCTTTCATGCTCTATAAATTGTGAATGAAGTCTTCGTTAGGAAGCAAATTGGCCAGATATTTACATTGACACTTCATAATTTTGACAAACAATGGGATGCATTATCAAAGGAAAAAATAACACCATAGATGGCTGAGTTCAATGTGACAAATAGATCATCGACCAAATGACACTAATGCTATAATTTTTGATCATCTACAAAAACAGAAAAAAGGTTTTTTTATGAATTTACATCCCAACGAACTGAATCAATTACCTGTAATCTTGTAACACCCTTTATTTAAACCCTTTTTTAAAACCCTATATCATTGAACCCCGCATAAATTTATACCTTAAAAGGTTTTAAGATTTCTATGATTGAGGATAATTCAGTTTAAAACAATTCTAATTAGTCCATTTCATGGAGATTAAAATCATTGTGAAATGACAAGGGGGTGATTGAAATACTTTTACGCATCACTCATTTCAACTAACTTTAAGCAGTTATATACTGGCTCACAAATGTGAAAAACTTAAAACTAAAGGCTCAATTACTAAACAATTATTAATAAATTAGTTATCCCATTTAGTATCTAACGATTAGAAGTCTCAACATACAAAAGTGTCTCCTGAATTACTTTTTTAATTGGCTTTGACAATTTTCTCCGCAGTTTTTAATTGAATTTTGGTTTTGCATCTATTCGTTGCTCGTTCTTATAAACGTCACAGTTATTCGGATTATTGACATTGCTCTTTAAATATTCATTGATGTGTGAATGCATTTAATCAATGTCGTCCGTTGACTTCACAGCTAGTTGTTCAATTGATTTTGATTTCAGTTATGGTTGTAATTTATTTTAGAATTTTTCTAAATTTGGGCATTTAGTTCTACTTTATGTCAATTTTTAACTTAGTGTCAACATTTAGACCTGCAATCCAATTAGTTGTATGCCGTTTTAAAACTTTATTAATTTCTTTCTGGTGGTTGATGCTTCATCACGTGGACACTATTCGTTTTGATAAAAGCTTTGTGAGTAGTTAATACTTAAATTGCTTTTTTGTCTTTCAACAGATTCTCGTTAACAGCGAAACTCATTGATTCTCAAAACTATATTTTTTGCAGCTCAAAACAGCATCAAAAAGGACGGAAATAATAAAATTTGAAACTTGTCTTTTAGCTAATGATTTTGGTGGCTTCAGCATTGGACTTTCCTTTATTGCTAAATTTTTTTCTGTCTGTTTTTTCCGGTTTTTCAGATGACTTAGTATCATAATCGATATATACCGTTGGTTTCAAAAGGAGAAAGATGTAGATCTAAAAAGAAAAATTTTTCATGTTTTAATTAAAAAGCTAGTGGATTTCAGATTTATTAGGACTTGTTATCTAATCCCACTAAAGTATTGTCCTTACTGCTCACTAATTATTGACAAGTGATTTTTCAGTTTATTTGATGGTAAAAAAACTTTGTTACTACGGGCTTTTATAATTATATACCGAAGTCCTGCCGAAAAAATTTAGTTGTTTGTTTTGTTACCTAGTCTTTTCAAGGACGAGTCTCACGGGGACTCCAGTATAGTAGGTATTACTGAATTCATTTAGAAAATTAGGTTTACATGATTTTTTTCTCAAACATCCAGTTTAGAACATCCCTTCATCCGCTAGAAACTGAAATCGAAATTTTAATTGAACGTGGTTGGAACTTATTGTAATGAACGGACATTAACTGATCCACTTAATGACTACGCACTGAATTTTATTAAATTACCTCTAAAACTATCAGTGAAATTTTTATTTTACCAAGCAACGAATTGCAATGAATTGCCCTATTATTTAACAAACAATAATTGCATTTACAAAAAAGTGGCATCGTTCGCAACTTTCTGTTTAAATTTGCATAGACATTCTTGCTTAAGTTTAGCAGAAAAATTTAGCACAAAACGTATCTTGATATCTTAACGTGTCACAATTATATTTAACTTAATTTTTGACAATTATCTATGATTTTTATTTGCTCACAAGTCTTCATCAAATGTTTGGCGGCAATTATTTTTGAAGTCTCTAGCGTCCAAAACTTTGATCAAACGCTTGTTCACAATTCTCGTACATGAAGAATTCATTTTCTTAGTTTAATAACCCATTTGTCAATCTGCAATTTATCTATAACCGAACTTCGTTTTTAGGAACCAAACAATCAAAGTTTAGTCGATTTCAGTTGGCGTTTTTTTTCAATACGATACTATTTAAGGTCAGAGTTTGTGTTCTTAAAGCAGATATTTTTGATATTATCAGAGAGCATGGCATGGCACAGTCACAGAAAGAATCTAACGCCAACAAAAAAACAGCCTTGGTATCGACCCATTCTGGCAAAAAAATTCGCCGGACGGAAAAATTATACTTTTCAAAGCAAAGTCACCCTGTTGGCGAAAAAGGCAATTCTTTTGTATCTTCTCAATTCCATTTTCAATTAAATATGAAGTTTTGCCAACCAAACACGTTTAAAAGTAAACAACTTTTAAAAGTAAAAGTAAACACGTCGTAGTCTTCTTTACAATCCAAACGCGAAGCAATATTACGGAAAGCTTCGCTCATGATGAGTTGACTAAAGGGGGAAATAAAGGGAGAACTGTTGGAGACAAACCTTCGTCTCACTCTGACAAACGAAGAGCCTTTCTAGTGTATCTCAACGTTCGATCCAGCGGACATTGCGTGTTGAATAGAGAGAGACCGCACTGCAATTTTGACCAGCAATCTGCAATTAAGCTTCGGTAACTCTTTGAATTTGTTTCCAGTCGACCTATCAATATAACATTTGATAAAATTATCCTAATGACTAATAAACAAACGCATGGTTAAAATCTGTTTTTAATATGAAAATTGAAAAAAAATGCTTAAAACTGTCAATTGGGAAACGAGAAGTTTCCCTCGTCTGCGATGTTTGTTTGAACGACAAAACTGTTGATCTGCACCGCGCTTTAACAATTGACATTATTTTAGAAATGGAGGTAGCAAAACAACTTATGACTACACAGCCTCTGTATCAAAGCATTAATGCAATCAATATTCTCGACCAATAAATATTCCAGGCAGCAGGCGCACAAACACACAATTTGCACGACAACTCAAAAATTGTTGCAAATGCGGCCGACAATGGTCAAATAGTTATAAAATAATCTGTCTAGCGACAGGAAATAACTGTCAAGGCTCTGCTATCCAACATCATTTCGCTGGGTTGTTCCAACAACCCATATCCAAACCTCCAAGCACAACCAACTCAAGCACAGCTAACAAAGTTTCAACCTTGAAAACTCAACAGGAAGCCAATTTGATATTATGTTGTTTCACGAACTAAAGAGCAAAATGATTGAGCAAATAAAATTTGATTGATGGTTAATTTACTTTCGGAAACGTTTGCTCTTTAAAAATTGTTTGCCTGCAGCTGATGTAGTTATTCGTTGTGGCGATTGAATTTGGCTCAAAGAGACTCGCGTACAAGAGGTAAAGAGCTTCTCTTATCGACCAATCAAATTGTTCGGCCGAATAAAGACACTAAGACCGTGCAGCTACTGTGATACTAGAGCTGTGATACTAACGGTCATTATTGATGGTCTAAATTCTTTAATAGGCGATGATCTCTTCCCTGTTCTTGGTCTCCCTGTGTTTTTCAAAATATCCTTTGACCCAGGGTAAATCTGTCATTATAGTAACTCAATGTTAAATTAATTAACTAATTAACAAAAGAACTGTTAAAAATTTATTCAACAGAAAATAAGAAGGCTCATCGTATGTCAGTAAATTGACCAGAAAAATGGCCTTCCGAAGTTAAAAAAAATTGATTGATGTGTGACATAAAGAAATAATATCAAGCAGCTCGAATCAGAATTTTACCACACCTATAAAACTCATTGTCAATAGTTGCCCTACTGTTTAATTACCACTTGATTCTTCAAAATGAAAAAAATCGGTTCACAAATACCAGAACGTCTATTCTGATACGCTTCGCGATAATTTTTCATTGAATATACAGACGTCTGCATTGAAAAATCATGTTTTGCCCATTAGATCTGAAATAGGCTAGAAGAGTTAACTTAATCGTCACGCCAGTACTTTATCTCATTGCAAAATTAATTTGCTTTGCAGAGATTCCACCGGCGCAATTAGACATGCAACACGTTTCTACACTTTTACCGATATGCCCTCAAAGTTGTAAAAAAACAACAGACCACATTCTTATTGGTCCTAAAATAATTATTATTTCTGGATGATAGTTCCATCGTTCATGGGGCAACTAAAAAGCAACAGGCTAATTCTGTTTTTAACTGTTTTAAAATTAAATGAACGTTATTTAGGCAACAGCTCACAAAAACGTCGAATAGACAAATCTCACGTATCAATTCCAAAACAACCTCATTTCTGGCAATTGAACCAACAGAATATTCTAAAAAAACTACGATCTGTTCTTGGATCTCTGAATTTTATCGTAACATAGCACAAATATGCCACCCTTCATACCATTACTTGAAAAGAACAACATTGATTTGGACACAAACTTGACGTTCTCATCAACTGATTTGAGTAAAAAACATGAAACGTGCTTCAACTGAAAATAAAATTGCTACAGAATTGACAAACTGCTGCTATAAATCTTCACCTGCTACGCAAATCAAAAAATACGCGTCTAGAACAGAAATAGAAGCTGCATTAGGCCTTTTAACATATGATGGCTAGAACAACATTGCATATACCTCTCATTTTTTAATGCAAATAAAAAATATTCTTAAATTTTACTCGGAAAAATTTTCACTGTTATAACGGATTATTGTGCATAATTATCCCTTTAAAAAATCGTTCTAGTGAATCACATAACAGTCAACTGGTCAAATGTATCGGCCCCTTTTTCCATATGGTTTCTAATTCGAGCCTCTTACCCGTGAAAAACAAGTCTAGTAGAACAAGTTGCACGCAGTTCCCTTCAATACGCAAAATAAACCTTATCATGTGCTGCCCAATTTTGGAGTAGGAACAATATCTTATGGTCGCAAGACAGTTAAGTCCACCTTAAATGCACATTCACGTTTGCACTAAAGCATCATTAACTTTTTTCCAAAAATTCACCAAATTCACTCGCACCAGAAAGTACACTCACTGGAATCTCAATTGTTGATTGACACGATAAGAATGCAAGCTCACTTGCACCGCAAGTACCTCCCCGTACCTAACTCTAAGTCGAATTCAGAACTGATTCAGAGTCTATTTCAGGTCACGTTTTACACTGAAGTTGTCTGATTCAGAGCTAATTCAGTGATTTATTCTGAATTATCTTCTGATTCAGAAGAATACAGGATATTTTCTCTGAATTTTGCACTGATTCAGAGAAATTCAGAAATCACTTCAAAGTTGGTTCTGAAATCGTTCTGAATCAGCACTAAATCATAAAACTTATCTGAAATTCTTCTGAATCAGTCCACTAAATTTAATAGGAACGTTCCTAACGTTCTTACAAATTTCAAATTACGTCAAGTCAACTAAATACAATACGCATCAGTCTTTCGCACTTCAAAATAATGTGCTCAGTAATTATTTGCCAATCACTGACATAAGTCTGAACATAGTAAAAAAAACTCTAATTCTATTTTCTTAAATAAACAATAGATTCAAGTACCAGACAAAAACACGCCAACAAGCACAAATAACTCAACCTATCAACTGCCACTCAGGAAAGTCCATTCGGACTAATACAGCCATCAATCAACACTTTAACTAAGTTGCGGTTACATGAACAACCCGAAACTACCAGTTTCCCACGATCAATATTTGACAACCAACACACCTCTAACGCCATTGACCCTCGATGATGCGTGCATCCACAACTACGGGCCCCGATGACTCCCATGACAAAAGTGCAGGTGATGTCTCAATTGATAAAATAGTCAGCAATGTATTAAATTAAACTTTCCTCTCGTCCGTGACAGGGAAGAGTTGCAGTCGCCAAAGGAGCGCGTGGATGCATCCTCATAAATAATGGGAGCCAAATCAATTATTTAATCCGTACATTGATTTATTTTATACGCCATTGAGTTTGAATTAAGGGAACATCTGCATTGACGAACGAACCGCCCTTTCAAACTTGTTCAGAAAAGACTTTCTTCAGGAAATCCTCGGAGGTCAGCCTTGTATCTGAGGAAAGGTTTTTCTCTTACAATACGCGTGGTGACCGTACACCCACCGCAATATTCTTGTACGATCCCTAGAATGTCCCCACCCATGTAAAGCGCTTCGTTGGAACATTACATCAGTAGCATCTGCGTTGCAATTCAAGCCGTCAAATGATGGATAGATCCAACTCAGGGAGTTTAGTTTGAATTTGGTGTACCAAAATTATTTGTAAAAATGAAGAAATGTGTTTTCTCGCATAGGTAGACATATATTTTAGGACTATACGGTTGAAAATTTTGTGAAAGCTTGGATCTTTTCCTTTTGTGCCCCCCCCCCCCCCCAGTAGGTTATGCGCCCCTCAGTAACAGAGCACGTGTCATTACACAGTAAATCATTATGTAAAAATATGGCACGTGCGTCTGTGGGGCGCAAATAATATGCGCCCACTAAGCTGGGGGACACAAACGGAAAAGATGCGAAAGCTTATAGTTCAAACCCTCAAAACTTCTTGAAAAATTGGATCTGTTCTGTTTCTCCCCACCAGCGTTTTTTACGTCCCCCGCTTACAAATTGATGTTGTTATATAGCACGTTACTATGTAAAAAATAGCAAGTTCGCCTGTTGGGGGATATGAGCTAGGGTGGGGGGGGGGCAGAGTAGATTCGAAAAATCTAATAGAATCCATGGGGTAAATGGAACCATTGGATTATACCAAGTTCTTGGTCTCAGTGGTCGTATAGTTAAAACTTTTTTACATAATAGTGATAATAGAGATGTTGACATAATAGACACAATAGAGATATAACATGATATAATTAATGTATTTGAAGCTGCTGGTAATGACCACCAACCATTGCATGTACTAAGGATTAAAAGAAAACGCTTTTACTCAAAACAGAGCCCATCTGTCAATTTAGATCTTTTTTCGTTTGTGCCCCCCGCGGCTTAGTGGATGCATATTATTTGCATCCCCCAGACGCACGTGCATTTTTTTAAATAATGGTTTGCTATGTAATGGCAAGTGCTCTGTAACGGGGGGCGCATAAAATACAGGGGGGGGCACAAACGGAAAAGATCCGCCATTTTATACCATCTCTGAATTTGTAAACAAAGAACGATTAAGATTTCACCTTTTTATCCACGCCTTAACCGAAAACCAAATACTTCGCTCAGCAATATCACTACTACTCCTAATCACATGCCAATGTTTTGTCAGAATTTTGCTTTTTTGGATATTTTCGTTTGTGCCCGCCAGTACGTTATGCACCACCTCCCCCCCCCCCCCCCCCCCCCCCCCAGTTACAGAGCACGTGTCATTACAAAGTAAATCATTATGTAAAAAATATGGCACGTGCGTCGGGGGTTGCAAATAATATGTGCCCACTAAGCGGGGGGGGGGGGCAAACGGAAAAGATCCTTCTTTTAGATGAACACTGTTTGTGGACAGTTTTCTCAATGACGTGTACTGGATAAACAAGCACGTGAGTATTTTGGACCAAATTTGGACAAAAATTGTTAAGTTGGAATTACATCAGCTGAATATGGAAAATATTTGAGATGAGAAGAAGTAAGTAGGTGCGCTAGTTTATAAGGTGTGTGATCTATTCTGTTTCGCCCCCCCCCCCCCCCCCAGCTTAGTGAGCATGAATCTTTAATGACCCCCAGGCGCACGTGCTATTTTCCTACATAGTAACGTGCTATATAACAACATATAATTTGGGGTCTTTCCCATTATAGCCCCCCATGAAATTATAGCCCCCCTTATGGTATATTTACCATGATTGGGGGGGGGGGTGCTATAGGTTATCTGACCACTAAGCGGGGGGGGGGGCTATAATGGGAAGGACCCATAAATTGTAACTGGGTGTCATAAAAAACACTGGGGGGGGGGGGCGAAAAAGAATAGATCCAAGGTGTGATAGTAGGAGGAATTCGCTGAGATGTCACAAGACTATCTTAAGAAGGAGCTCAAAACACTGGACACTCCACTGTCAGAAAAAACCCTCAAGTAAGAGTCTCAACCTGTTATTCTCCTCCAGCAAAATTGAAGTCTCGGATCTATTCTGTTTCGCCCCCCCCCCCCCCCCGGTTAGTGAGCATCAATCTTTTATGACCCCCAGACGCACGTGCTATTTTCTTAGTAACGTGTTATATAACAACATATAATTTGTAACTTGGGGTCATAAAAAACACTGGGGGGGGGGGGGGCATAATAGATCCCCTCAACCTGTTATACTCGTCCAGCAAAACTGAAGTCTCTTTGCATTATTTTGGATCTCCTGCAACTGCCTACAACTGGAATATGTATCTGCGTGTGGATATCTGGGTGGGGCCCCGATATTGCATGGCAGCCCCCAATTTGGAGTTTGCAGTAAAGTGGGCCTGTGTGCTCTGAAACCACTAAAGCTAGCACTCACTTCCACTTACAAAATGTGTGATATATTCTGCTTCGCCCCCCCCCCCCCCCCTGTGTGTTTTATGCCCCCAGTTACAAATTATATGTTGTTATGGGGGGGGGGGGGGCACAAACGGAAAAGATCCGAAAATAGCACGTTGTTATGGGGGGGGGGGGGGGGACAGAATAGATCCAAATTGTGCTCTATCCCAATATAATCCCATCTACCAAAATAGCGGCGGTATTCAAAAAATCCTAATTTGCAGTCATTGTATTATTGATGAATGCTGATTAGGTGTCTGTATGGGTTGAAGCCATCAGTGGCGAGGAAGTTGATTAGAAATGGAGCTGCTCTCAATTACGACAAGAAGAAATCAAAAACAGAAACAGGAGCTGACAATCTCAACGCTTTTCTCCCTCCAATCAGCCAATACTCTAACAGTACAAGTAAGGGGGTGTTTCACATTATACCCCCCCCCCCCTCCAATGAAACTATAGCCCCCCATAATGTTTTAAATACAATGATATGGGGCTATTATGGGAAAGATCCCCAGTGAGAACAAACACGCCCCCCCCCCCCCACCCCACACTGAGTAGTACTAGTACACAGGTCAAGGTGTCACAATTGCCTCTGATCAGACCGGGTTTTCCCTCTTTTCAGCCCCCCCCCCCATGAAATTATAGCCCCCATTATGGTCTATTTACCATGATTGGGGGGAGGGGTATAGGTCAAATGACCACCAAATTGGGGGGGGGGGGGTTATAATGGGAAAAACCCATCAGGGCGTTTACATCCAACAGAAATTCTCTTTCAATCTTTGTGTTATTGGGAATTCAATTTTCTTGAAGCGCCAAGTTTTTTTTTCCATTTTTGGCTTTTCCCATTACAGCCCCGCTACGAAAAAAAGCCCCACCATTATAGTATGTTTGTGCTACTTCAAATAGAATATATGTGATGGTTTCAAAGAAACATCAAGAAACTTAGAAGTTTTCTTTATTAAAGTTTCAAAGAACGAAAGAAGAACTTACCTGACGAACTTTATTGCTGTGTCGATAAGTAATGGCCACAAAACTAAATTCAATTCTAATTTTGTTTTGGCGCTATCATTATCTTATTGACCTATCAATCATATGTCAGAAGTAAATTCTCCCACCAACAGAAACCTGATTCTAACATCCACCAACCTCCAACTAATGAACTCGATTGTACCTAGGCCATATATGATTCTCATGAAATGTTGATGAAAATAAAAAATCACATCCGGGTTTCAGAGCTAAGATCTATTCACATGTCGATCATATAAAATATTTTTAGCTAGACTAAACCTACTCTGTATATTTACGCATAGATAAGTACTAAAAATGCGAGCTAATTTTGGTATAATTTCAGTTCCAAATATCTAAAATTCAACTGATTGACTTCTTTTGACCCGTGTCATCGACAAACGACAATGGTGTCCAGACCAGCTACAGAGAGACAAATTTTGGATCTACAGAATGCAGAATCAGCTAATGCGTGGATTATGTCTTTTGTGGCGAAATGTCGCGCAGAGAACAAAGAGGACAAGGTCAACAACGATGGTACTGTACAGGACTTACAGGTAACCAATCTCTTCCTTAGTATGTGCGGGCAAGATGCAATTATTAAACTTAGGAGCCTAATGCGTACTAGGAATTTGATAGACACTCCGTATAAAGACATCAGATTGGCGATTCAAAATTATATTTCTCCTAAAGAGAGAGTAGTAACGGCAGAAAGAGCTAAATTTCTGTCAGTAATACAAGGTGTAGGGGTGTCAGACGACGACTTCCTAGCACGTCTCAGAGAAGAAGCACGCTATTGTGATTTCGATAAACTGAAAACAGCAGCCAACCCCGAAGAAGAGTTGGCAAAAATAAAGTTTATCTCAGGTTTGAGGGACCCTGAAGCAAAACTTAGACTACTAGACGGCATTAAAGCAAAACCAGCAATGTCGGTTACTGAAATTACCGAGAGCTTACAGATCAGAAGTCAAGCAATGGCTTTTGCAAGTTCTTCATCAGGTAATAAGCCCTTTAATGTTCAAAAAGACCTTTCGAAAACCAAATGAAAAAATTACGGCTAATAAAAACAACAACATGTGCACTAGGTGTGGAGGTAAGCCACACTCTAGTAGTTCCTGTCCAGCGCTAAGTAAAAAATGCAACAACTGTGAAAAGGTGGGACACTTCTCGAAACCGTGTAGAAGCAAACCCCCACCAAATTCAGGTAAGTACAATAAACAGAATAACTTTTGCGAAGAAGGAAATGTTTCTTCAGAGCAAGCATCTCCAGCATCGGAGATGGGAATGTTTTTTACTAAAGAACAAATCTTTGGCGTGTCTGTGACACGGGAATATATCTCAATAAATAACTGCAAAGTAAAAATGCAGGTAGACACAGGTGCAGGTAGCACAGTGATATCATCAAAAATATGGACTGAGCTTGGTAAACCTCAGTTGGATGGTAAGATAAGACATCTTGAAGCTTATGATGGTCATCAATTAACGCTTCTGGTATCACTTACTTGTGACGTTGAGTGGAACGGAAGCAGGCTCACGCAAAAACAACTAGAAGTTGTGCAGTCTGATAAAAAATTTGGACTACTTGGTAGAGACCTTCTACCCAAGCACGGTGTGAACAACATCACAGCCGAGCACCTACCTGCTGTGAAGGGTTACAAAGCTCATGTGTCGTAAGGTCACAGAGAAGCTGGAACAAATGGTCAGACAAGGCATCCTTCAACCGGTGCAACCAGGAGGTGTCACTAATGCATCTCCAGTGGTGTGGCAGAGAAAGAAGAGTGGAGAACTGAGACTTTGCGTGGACTTGAAAGTGCACATCAATGGCAAGGTCATGGACGAGGACTACACAATACCAGACATGGAGACAATCTTCCTCAACCTACATGGGGCCTCATACTTTGGCGAAATTGACCTCTCAGATGCCTACTATCAAATTGCAGTTGACAAAGAAGCAAAAGATATATGCACAATCAACACATCTCAGGACCTACAGGTAACCAACTGTACAGGACTTACAGGTAACCAATAACTTCCTTGAAAGTGCACATCAATGGCAAGGTCATGGATGAGGACTACCCAATACCAGACATGGAGACAATCTTCCACAACCTACATGGGGCCTCATACTTTGGCAAAATTGACCTCTCAGATGCCTACTATCAAATTGCACTTGACAAAGAAGCAAAAGACATATGCACAATCAACACATCTCAGGAGCTACATGTAACCAACAGTACAGGACTTACAGGTAACCAATCTCTTCCTTGAAAGTGCTCATCAATGGCAAGGTCATGGATGAGGACTACCCAATACCAGACATGGAGACAATCTTCAACAACCTACATGGGGCCTCATACTTTGGTAAAATTGACCTCTCAGATGCCTACTATCAAATTGCACTTGGCGAAGAAGCAAAAGATATATGCACACTCAACACATCTCAGGGATTGAAAAACTCTTCTTCAATCTTCCAGAATTGCATCGAATCAACACTCAAAGGAATCAAAGGTGTTGTGATCTTTCAAGACGATGTATTGGTGTATGGAACTATCAAGGAGCAGTTCGACAAGAGAATGCTTGCAGTCAAGAGTCGACTACGTGAGAAAAACTTCACTATTAATGAGAGAAAATTTAACTCAAAACCAGTCGATAGCGTTAGCTTTTTAGGATACTCCATTTCAAAGAAGGGAATAGCACCAGATCCCAAACTTGTTGAAAAAACAAAAAAAAAATGCAAAAGCACCAACTAACAATAAACAACTCGAATCGTTTGTTGGGCTAACTAATTTTTACGGAAGAATGATTCCTGATTTTGCAACAAAAATGCTACTGTTAAATAACATGAGAAATAGCGATTTCTCAAAGCGATTTCTCATGCAACAAAAAACCTTTGAAGACATAAAAAATGAATTATGTGCAAACCCACTAGTACAGCTATATAGTCTACAAAAAGAAGCAACAGTTACTACTGACGCCTCTGAAAAAGCCATTGGCGGGGTTCTTTCGCAAGAAGGACATCCAGTCATATATGTATCGAGAAAATTGACTCCAGCGGAGCAAAACTACTCGAACATAGAAAGGAAGCACTGGCAATTGTATTTGTGGTCACAAGACTAAAACAATTCCTTCTTGGAAGACGATTTCCCTTACAGACTGACCACAAACCACTCAAATATCTCTTTGCACCAGACGAGGAGATCCCGAAGACAGCATCAGCCAGAATCACAAGATGGGCAATAGCTCTAATGGGTTTTGACTATGAGTTGAAGTATACGCCAGGAGAGCAGATACCCCATGCAGATGCTTTGAGCAGAATGGATTTTGACGAAGACGAATCGGAAAACGATCGAGTGTGCTTCGCAATCAATAACATCTACTTCGCCCAGAGTGATTTGGTGACCCAAGCAGAAACCAGAACTGAACTTGGAACAAACAGACTCTTCCAGGACATAGTGAAACGAATCAAAAGCGGCAATTGGAAATAATGTTCAGAAGCGGAAAAAGGATTCGAACAACAGAAAAGTGCACTTACTTTACATAATGGAATCATCTTCAGAGGTGTTGTTCCTTTCATTCTACCCAAACTACGACACCTAATTTTGGCCAAAGCGCATGAGACACATCCCGGGAAGAATGCAACTGAGGCATCAGTCAGAATGATAGCATGGTGGCTTGGCATTACCCAAGACGTTCAACACTTTGTTAGTAAATGTAAGAATTGTCAATTGAACAGGCCTAGCCTGAGAAAAACAGTCTCTACGTGACCAGAAGCCGACGTTTGGGAGCGGCTCCACATGAACTGGGGTTATGTTAAGGACCAAGGCAATAATTTTTGACGCAGGTTCTGTTTGGATGGAAGCCGACCCCTGGGAAATAGAACATCAGAAACAGTTAAAATATATCTTAGTCAAATCTTTGCAAGATTCGGAATACCAAAAACTTTGGTTTCTGATAATGGTCCTGAGTTTGTAAGTGGTGACCTTAAACAGTGGTGTGAATCACTGGGAATTAAGAAAATGGAATCAACCGTCTATCATTCAAGAGCTAATGGACTAGCTGAAAGAGCAGTTCAGACAGTGAAGCGGGCACTTCAAGCGTGGAGTCCCAACCTTAATATGTCATTTGGAGCATTCCTGCAAAGGGCACTGATGACACATCGCAACACATCAAAGACGAGGAGCAAAACTCCAGTTGAACTTTTGTTGGGACGCAGAGTAAGACTACCAGCAATAGCAGATTTTGACTTGTGCAAACCCATTCTATTCAAGGCCAACAAAAAGACAAAGACAGTTCCTGCTACCTTCATCATCAGGAAGGGCTTGAACACATCTTTCATACAGCCCAAAAACTCAGCACGGACTATTCTAGTGAGCGACAACCAAATTGCGAGACTAGATGAGGACAATGTGAGAATTGAACCAGCAGTGGAGGAGACCATACCTCAATCAGAACAACAACTTCACAGCACAGATGTGGGACCTTCGCTTCAAGATGAAGCTTCTGCAGCCACATCATCTGCAGAGCACCAACAACCCAAAACCTCTGAGCCTTCACGAACATCAACAAGAAACAGAAAACAACCCGACAGATTTGGAGAACCTATACCCACAAACTTGCTTAAAAAAGGAGGGAAGATGTGATAGTTTCAAAGAAACATAAAGAAACTTAGAAGTTTTCTTTATTAAAATTTTAAAGAACGAAAGAAGAACTTACCTGACGAACTTTATTGCTGTGTCGATAAGTAATGCCCACAAAACTAAACTCAATTCTAATTTTGTTTTGGCGCTATCATTATCTCATTGACCTATCAATCATATGTCAGAAGTAAATTCTCCCACCCACAGAAACCTGATTTCAACATCCACCGACCTCCAACTAATGAACTCGATTGTACACAAGCCATATATGATTCTCATGAAATGTTGATGAAAATAGAAAATCACCTCCGGGATTCGGAGTTAAGATCTATTCACATGCCAATCATGTAAAATATTTTTAGCTAATCTAATTTTTCTCTGTATATTTTCGCATAGATAACTACTATAAATACAAGCTAATTTTTGTATATTTTCAGTTCAAAATTTAATTTAAAATTCAACTTATTGAATTTTTTGACCCGTGTTATCGACCACGACAATATAACCCACCGAGTATTATACCTTACGTTACCAGAGTCGAATGGGCACATTTGAGAGGCCTGTAAGTTTACTCCGATTAATAAGGGTATTAATAAAGGTATTTCCCATTATATCCCCCCACGAAGTTGTTCACCCCATTCTGGTAAGTTTGTCATGATGGGGGTGTACGTTATATGACCCCTAAGCTGGGGGCGGGGGAGGGGTGGCAAAGTTTTCAAATTGGATTTCGCTTCCATCATTAATAATCACATCACCATATAAGGAAAATGAAAAGGCTAAGTTGCTCCTATTTGTTGTGTCAGGGAAATTCCGTTATCCTCAAAAGTGCCATTTCGACCGGAAACGTAATGGAAGTTGGAGTTATCAAAATGTCAGACGAGACTTACGTAGAGCCAAGTAAAATTACTTAAGAAAAGGACTAGAAGATGCAATAAACAAATGCCACAAGTTTGTGGTGATCTAATGGCCAAAATGTCAAAAAGATGGTCATATTTTGAAAATATGATGTGACCTTCTGTGCAAGGGAGTTGTTCACTGCTACTCACACTATTTCGGTAGTATCTCTTATTTATAAGGAACCTATTTTTCGTTTGACCCCCTCGGTTGAATTTTGGGGTCTTTCCCATTATAGCCCCCCCCCCAGCTTAGTGGTCAGATAACCTATATTCCCCCCAATCATGGTAAATATACCATAATGGGGGGGCTATAATTTCATGGGGGGACTATAATGGGAAAGACCCGAATTTTGTTTGAGATAGCTGTATCATGTGTTGGAAAAAAGGGCCTCTGTTTTTTTGCTATTCTGCAAGGATAACATTCAAACTGTTTTCCCTTGAAGTTTATGAAGCTCATGTCTCATGAAATAACTAAGCTTCAAATACCTCTTGCTCGTTGTTATGGACAAGTGCTAACCGTAGAAATTCCATTTGCCATAACGTTATAGTCATAAAACTCCTATTTTTAAGAAAGTTGTAGTCAGAAAACTTCCATTTATGAAAAAGTTTAGACATAGGAATTTTATTTATGACAAAGTTGTAGTTTTATCAAAATTTGAAAAATTTTAATTTATGAAGTCAAAGGGTATGTCCACCCGGGCATTCTGATTTCGTTATGCGTACAAGAAACTCACAAAATTTCGCCACCCGAGATTACCCAATCTTAACTGCCGAAAAAAATGACAATTCAATCCGAACATAAAAGCATCATAATCTATAACTGAGGCGTAACATGCTGTAGACAATACGCAATCGATCCAACCGCACGCTGGGGAATGCGAAATGGCACCTGCATTTGCCAAAAACATATTTCCAAGAAATATGGACCGTGATATTTTTGTCTAATAAATGATTTTTTATCAAACCTCCTCTGGCAAAAAATTGGGGTCTTTCTCATTATAGCCCCCCATGAAATTAAACTCCCCCATTATGGTATAATTACCATGATGGAGGCTATTGTCTATCCTACCACTAAGCCGAGGGTCAATAATGGGAAAAATTTGCTGGCAACACAAGCAAGGAACTGCTTTATGTCACAAAACGGACATTTGTATCCGTTATTATCAATAGGACCGCATTTTGAATACCCAAATTTTGGGTTGTGAGCTCTAGTAGATAACAATTAGATTAAAGAAAACTAATTCAAACGGCCTTTATAACTGGAAATATTTTTTTATCCACTGTTACGTATTTTGGACTATAGTCAAAATTAGTGACAGCGTCTGAAAATATCATGTAAAGTCACCGTCATCGTTTCTCATTACGTAATTTTGACATAGAAAACTCAGTCACAATTCCACGTTTAACGTATCTTTTTACCTTGAGACACGTGATGACCTAGAGCGCGAGATTGTGATGATGTTATTTCTTTTTTTTTTGTCCTCAAGAAACCCCGAAAAATTCCAAATATTTCCATTTCCCTTACATAAAACAATTTCAAAATCGTTAGGTTTGCGCGGCTTAATAAAGTTTGAGATAGTTTTGTTTCCACCTGAAAAGATTTCAAAGATTATCACACCTCAATTGAAAAACACTGGAAACTAAAATTGTCCCAACAAATCGAAAGAAACTATTTCTAATGAGGTTTTCCTGAAATTTTCTACCTCTTCATCGGCGATTCAAATTCTTTTCAAGTGTGTTCCAAGACAGCAAGTCATTCTGAGACCACTTTTTAGGAAACAATAAAACATATTTTAACTATCAAAATTAATCAGGTTGTTATGCTAGGTTGTTATCCAAGCATCGCCACAGCAAATGATTTTTTTTTCGACTGAAAACTTACAAACGATTGCAAACATAACCCAAAGGGCATTCTATCTTTATGACATCAAGCTTAAATCTGCTCAGAGAAACCCAAGAATTGGGTTCTGCTCTGTCCGGAAAAACTCAAGTCTTGTGTCCTCTACGCAAGTCTTGGCATCTCTCTGCTAAGACTGGGCCTCTAGAAAATCTATTAACGAGGTCTGATAGGCTCTGAGATTTCGGTACAGTTATGCAAACATTATCAGAGCAAAAACACGTAATGGTATAGAACACGTATTGTTCACATACTAATGAAAACGTTGCTTTTGCAAATGCAAATAAAAGCAGCAAATTTAATGTTCAGTTTCCTGTTCAGGCAAGTCTGGGAGCACTGCAGAGGGCGGCGATGTTAGAATCGAGCACAGACCAGCTAAGGGGCAAAAGCTGGGTCGCGCATCCGAAATTGACAGGAACTTGTACGCACACAGGGTAGGATAAAATAACCCAAAGGTCTTGAAGTAACTTGCATCTGGATCATTTTTGGTTTCTAATAGCTGTTTAAGACACCCCCCCCCCCACTCAACCGGGGAATAAATCATGTTGTTATGGTCTAGAAAAAATTTAGAGTTTTACTAAAAATTTGTCAAAATTTGCCGTTTCGATATAATTTCTTTGGTGACATTGGTTTTTAATTATTGGCTGATAAACGTTGTATAAATTTTTCAAAAGAACTGGTATTTTGTGCAAGAAAATGATTTAAATTTCCACTAATGCTCTTTTTCAGAAATCGGTGCCTCGATTTGAGAGAGAACAAGCTCGGATAGGAGTGAAAGTGAGCAGACATTACGACAGACATATGGAAGGATTCTACAGAGATCTAGACAATATTGAGGATGTCACGCGAGATATTCAACTTCCACCCTCACAACCCGAATTAATCGATGCAGGTGCAGTTGTTTCTATAATCATCTCTGGTTAGCAGGACCTCCCGGGGTCAATTTGTGGAAATATGAATTGAAAATTAACGCCTGGGGAGGGGGTACGATAATTCCATGGTCTGAACCATACTTTTTGGCGCACTAATTCGAATCATAATCGCTTTAGGTCTAATCATAAGCGCACAATTTGGATAGTAACGCCTTAATTCAATTCTTAGAACCCGCAGTTTTGAATAAAAACGCGCTACTTTGAATCTTGAGACCTCGATTCTATCCATATTCTTAATATATCTGTTAATTTAAAATAGTAAAAAAATCCCTTCATTTTTATTTTTGTCAATTTCATTCTCGGCACAAATAATAAAACACAATTTTTGTTTTCAATGTGGTAAGTTGGCATGATTTCAGAGTTTTTTAGGGAAAAAATTTTTTCATCAATTTCCATGACAATAGTTTATAGAAAATATTTTAAATTTTGGCTATGACTGATGAATTGCATCCTTGAGGACCGCAGACTGTTTTTACTCTAGCAATTTTATAGGAAGCTCATTCTAGGAGTTTCAATTGGGGAGTTTAGTTTCAGATTTGTCCTGCTATAATGTCTCAATTTATACAGAGTTTGAATTGTTGTTGGTATTGTTTTTCTGACCTCTTTATATGTTAATTTTTGGCTGACATAAAAAATTTTATTTGGAGTTTCATTGGGGGTATTTAGGGGCGGATTACGAGTAAAAACTGACCTTACTTTAAGAAAACCTGTCTTCTCCTCTCAATGGTCATTGTTTTCTTCTGATGATAGTCGCACAGTTTCGAATCGCTGCACCTTCGAATTCTAGTCGCGAAATTTTGCGTGTTTCCGCAGAGTTGATGCATGAATCTTTTTTTCCAATTACTTTGCAATAAATAGCACTATTTCGCATAAATTTTGAATCATGGACAGTTTGTGTCTGGATTGTCTGATCACGACACGACCACCATTGGTCCTGATGAACTGGTTCATATTTCCATCAACTCACATCGGGCTGGTACAAATTCTTACGTAAACGTTAGCCATTGCTCACGCAATAAAACCTGCTGAAACTTAGTCTTACTGGCTATCTCAGAACTGTTGAAAAAGTTAAATGAAGCAAAACGGAAATTGAGAATGAATCCGATACTTAAAACTTAAGGCACTCAAAATCTACAACATAAGCAAATATGAAGCAAAGCTAGAAAACTTCTTATAATTGCTTGATATTTTGCACACAGAAGTCTATAGGAGTAAATAATTAACTGGAAATTTACATAGGTTAGACAATATCTTGTGATCAATTTTCAATTGAACCATTTAAACAATACTTTTTTAACAGTCTCTTAGGAGAACAAAAAACTTCCAGCTTTGTTTCAAAACAGATTATCAGTACAGCAAAAATTTTTGGTCTTATTGAAAAACTGAATCTCAGATGTGATTTGATAAACATCAAGGGGGTTCAAATCTTCTTACAGAAGTTGAATGAATGCCTTTTGTATGAGAAAACTGTTTCAATGGATTTGAAAATGCAGCCTTAATGGGTTATGCGAAAAGTGGACAACTTATTTTCAGCTAATTAAACTGCAGAAAAGATTTTCTTAAGACTTGTGGAAAAAATAGAAGGCTAGATCTATGGAGCACAGTGTTCTTTAAAGAAAATTCTTTTTTTAGCTGAGATAGCGATAGCTGACTGCCGCCGTTATTGACCATCTCTTGTTTTTGTCTACGGCTGAATTAATTTGAATTCGTATGATCTGTTCCCACGTGTTGTAGATTCTTGCAACAAAATTGATGTGGTGTTTTTGGCAAACCCGAAACAGGAAGTTGAAAAAAACAATTTTGGTGCTTTAGACTTAATCACGCTCCCTTTTGATGAAAAAGAAGTTTGAAACAAATTTGTTTTCTCGAAAAATTGAAGCTAATTATTCTCTTTCATTAACCGTGTTCTTTTCAAGTCAATTCATCAAATTTTTTACAGAATAGTTTTTAAAATCCATTGCTAATCACGTGTAGTCCTAATTGTTTTTTTCAAAGAAAGTTCTTTGTTAGTTCAGGACTTGTTTCTAAATGTTTTTTTTAATTCATCGCCAAAATTATTGTTCTCTAACCGTATGACGTCACGCTCGCTTCAAATCAGGTTTGCTGAATCATACATAAAAATTCTGAGCTGACCTGAGTTGGCGGTGTCATGTTTACCACTTAACGGCACTCTTTTGGTCCATTCGCAGTATTATTATTATTTTGTTCACACATTAATTACCTCATCTAAAAAAAACTAATTTTTCGTCTATTTTAACATAAACTTCTCTTCTTTTACTTAAAGAAAGTGAAGTCAATTGAGTATATTTTAAGCTGATGGAAGACTGCTTGAGGTCACCGTTAGGGTCCAAAAGTCTCAATCAACCACAGAAATTACAGCAATTTGCATAAAAATTTGTCAATTTTTTTTAGGTGTCATTCATTTATATGTGTTTTGAGAGCAGAGATCTGTGGAGCTATCGCAGCTATTGACTTGCCATATGCAAGATATTTTAGTTTGTGTTTGAGCCGCCATAAATAATTAGCCAAGGAAAAATTAAACGTTTTAAAGGAATATACAAATAATTTTCGCAAGATTAATTAAGAGCGGTACCATTAAATTATTTACATACGACTCTGTAGAGTAGCCTTTAAATAACTTATGCAGCAGCCATGACAAACTCCCCAAAAATTTCGAGAAAAATAAGCTGATTTGTATTAAACGAAACGTATAATAGGTTATGGTGTATGAAAAATTTTGAGTCTGTCAAATGACTAGAAAATATGAGCGACAAAGCTATCAGTTTTTTTTTGTTTTTTATAAGTTCTTTTTTGTTTTTTTTTTGCAAAATATCAACAAGCTCTTTTGAAAAAAGCAGGAGCATTTAAAGTGGGTTTAAATTAAGGATGCAAAAATTATTCAGATACAGGTTGTCTTTGTTTAGCTGTTGTTCAAAAATTACGATTATATCAAATCTGCGAACTTCGAAATCAGGAACCCAAGCCATTTTTTAAAAGATAAAACATAGCCCTGAGACGCGTTTGCATAATTCGAAAAAAGGGGTTTGAATCAATGAATAGATTGACGATGATAATTGGAGTTTCTGAAT
Source organism: Convolutriloba macropyga (assembly GCF_964194025.1). Classification (NCBI taxonomy): domain Eukaryota; kingdom Metazoa; phylum Xenacoelomorpha; order Acoela; family Convolutidae; genus Convolutriloba; species Convolutriloba macropyga. The sequence continues at coordinate 2,645,612 of NC_134478.1, read as the reverse complement.
TTTCAATTAAAGAAATCATATTTTATACCAATATCAATGCTATTTCTATGCAAGATAAGCAAGGAAATGTTCAAACCGAGTACTTTGATATAAATTAGGCCAATTATAACCCAATATCTGTAGTTTAAAAGGTCTCTCGTCAGATGCTTTGTCCAATGATTAAGTCGAATTGCTCTTAAAGACAGCTCGCAGTAATTGTTTGGTTTCTGTTGGTCTTTCATGCATTGTTCTGCTTCGCCAATTTTTTGTAGGTTTGATTTGAGATGTAGAACTGAGGGGTAAAATATTAAAATTTGAGGGCGCGTCTGGACAAAACAGTCGCAGAGAAAACAAAATTAAAGACACACAAATTAGTCTCAGACAAAATAGTCCAAAAATTTTACAAACTGTGCGCATTATTTACCAACAATTGATCCAACAATTAAGCAAAACCGAATCAAACTATCATGTATTATAGGTTGGCGCAGAACTAGTTGTTAAAGTCAATGAAAAGTTTTCTTTTAACGCTTAAATTTGACGCAAATTGTTAATATGAAATTCTTTCAGCAAATAAAAAATCAGAATTGCTTGTCCTTGAAGGCTATGGTTGGCTTAGGCACCTTTATGACAACTTTATGACAACTTTATGACGGTGCTTCTTCTTGGCGCTACTGTACTACAAAATGCAATGGCAGACTTAGGCTGCTCAATGAACAAATCGAAATTATCACAGTCCATAGCTATTTACCTGATCCAGCAGATATTGAAAAGCAAAATTTGCGATCGGCCTAGAAAGACAGAGCAGCAATGGCTGACGAAACTCCACGCCAAACAATTTTCTTTACCTAAACAGATATCAGTAGAGAAACAGCGGCCAATATTCCAGCTTACAGCTCAAACCAATTGACAGTTAACAGAACGCGGCAATAAAACGGTCCACAAATGAGTGAGCCCTCGTCGCTGAGAAGCTTTGAGGTTCCAGAGATCTTACAAAAGGCACATAGTAGTGAGAAGTTCATGTATTATGATTCAGGGCCCAAAGATGAAAACAGAATTCTTGTTTTGCTATTCTGCCAGCCATTAACCTGGTCGAGCAATCAGACGACTGGTTTTATGATGTGACGACCACAACAGCTCCAAACGTCTTCTATCAGGTCTACACAACTCACGTTTCTGTGGACGGTGTCAACTTGCCTCTCGTTTATGCTATTCTTAATGATTAAAAGGAAGAGACCTATCAAAAACAACTCAGTTTCCTTCATGAAGCATCAACAAAATGAATAACAATTGATTTCGATATTGCAGTTCGGAACGAATTTCTTCAGTGGAGTGAAGACATTCAAATTCAGTTTTGCTGCTTCCGTCGTGGTAAGAACGTGTGGAGAAATGTGCAGTCAGCCGAGAAAGCATCGGAATACACTAAATAACTTGGAGTTTTGAGAGCAAATCAGAATGATGTTTTGCACGGCTTTCCTGCCTGTGAAAGATGTCATTACTGCATTTGAAAAATTGTAGTCGACTTGCTCCTGAGGACTATGAGCCAATTTTAGGCTGTTTTGAAGACAATTACATAGGTCGATACAATTCTACTGGTTAGAGGCAAAAACCGCGATTTGCAATTGAACGTTGGAACTGCTGTGCATAAATAAGGGTATTAAGTAGAGTGTAAAACCCCTTAGAGCTTTAGCAGGCTCTATTAAACGAAGTAGCAGCGAAAGGCTTGAGGAGACAGAAAAGTATATTTTTCAGGCTCATTTGAAGTAATTTGGATAGTTCACCTGCACATTGACATCCCCCTTAAATCACAGGGGCCAAACTACCTATGTTTTAACTAGCTACAACCAAATTAAGCACCTCAGCACTCATTTGAGAGCGATTCGCACGAAGTTTGTCGGCTGTTTGCTAATCTGTGCATGAGCTATGAATCCGATAGTTAATTAATACTATTTTTTCTGAGACTGTTTTGACACAGGCAATATTGTTCGGAACTGTTTTGTCTCTTTTTTACTGTTTAGCCATTTTACCAAAAATTCCTCTGCTGAATATCAGAAAGTCCAGTTGTATAAACAGATACTCAATTTATTACGCAGAGCAGGAAAACAGGCATGAAACGTCGAAGCAATGCATTTTTAAATTTTTTTATATCGATATTTCAATAAATCAATAAGATTCAAATATTATCCCTCACAGAAATAGTTCAATTATTTTAGGAGAAAAAAGTGCTCAAATTCTTGAGATTGCTGATCATTCTGGATTGCCGTCCATTGATAATGAGGTGGCGAAGCAGGGAAACAATCAAAGTAGAAGTGAATTTTGGGCGGAAGAAAGTGGAATTAGTGGAATTGATGGGAAAAGTGGATTATTGAAACGAAGCGTAGCTGATAAATCTGGAAAACAGGCCATGATTTTGTCGACACCAGTGAGCATAGAACTTTAATGCAACTTAAATCTATCAGCAAATAGCATGATACTTGTTCGATATTAAAGAATTTTAAAAGTAGTTTCAAAAAAACCGCAGAAAAAATTCCACATAATTTCAGATAGGAAAAAACGCCTAAAGAAAAATACCCCCACGTAAATGAAACCGCATGGAAATGAACCCACATAGGAAGGCTCAACATTGGGCAAATCTGAAAAAAATCAAGTATTGTCGATTTTCGGCTAAATTTCGGCTCCAAACGGCTGAAAAACGGCCGAAAACGCTCAGAAACAAATGAAAACGGCCAACTATGGCCCCTGATCGCCATGTGTGACATTCCCGACTCGCCCTGGCTCACTTGCTATCAGCTGGTATCAGTTGTCAGGCGCCCCGAGAAAGTGCGTATGAAAAAATGCAGAAATCGTTGCACGTTGCGAAATTTTTGGGAATTCAAAATTTTCACTCGAAATTCTTTAAAAAGTTGTTTTTGACTTGGGAATCAACTTGCAAGTGTAATACAAATCTTCGCAAAGACTTTTCAGACTTGCAGACATGTTTTTAGTACAGTACTGATATGTGCTTGTAGACTTGCATTTAGACTGGCCCAGTACTGATCTTGACTTGCTGTTCAGTCTGGGTGTATAAGAGCTGTGTATTTAGCGCGGTTGGCAACGCCTCGCGGGTTATGGCCATGCCTTAGCTGCTCGCGAATCTTTATTTGAATCTATCATAACCGAGCTGGTCATCACGGCCGAACTTCAATGTTAACGTGGGGGCCTATTTCCTATCTAAAATTAAGTGTTTTTTTTTCTGTGAGGGTTTTTTTCCTAGACCCAATTAAGAGTTCGCTGAGATTAGAAATTTTTAAATGTATTTAGAAACATAAGCTGAAACATTTCGTAGATTCATTTCATACAAAAACTCCGCGTGTGCAGCTGTCACGCTGCCAAGATTTTGTCGCTAAGTTCACTTTCTTAGACTCATTAGAACGTTTTGAAACCTCAAAACTAAATTCCGATTTTCATTAATGAATTGGGTAGCTTCATTACCAAATTAGCATTTCCAAACAACAAAATTGGGACTTTTTGTAAGACAACCTTGCAACAGCTGATTAATATCTTTTTTTTGCAAGGGGGTTGAAAAGTGATATCATTCTAAAGTGTTATTATTAAAAAGTGAAAAAAAATTTCCTCAAGCTTCATTGTCAACTTTTTAAGTATGTTTCAATTTCATTCAATGTATATTTTTCTGAATGGCCTTTATTAATTTTTAGCGTTGTCAGTTTTCACGAGACCTGAAAAACACTTAATCAATAAAATTAACTTTGATTGAAACAATAAAATTAATTTTGATTGTAGCAGCCCTGTTGTAGAGGGTAGCAAAACTTTTTTGAAGCCCCTAAAAATTGACCTAAAACAGTTTCCTACAAAACAACTAATCACCATTTTTTTTTAAAAAAAAACCGAATCCTCAAAATTGCCGTAGCTTCAGTTTGATAACTAATGACTATTGAAAATTTGTTTAGATTTTTGTAACAAAAGATTTGCCTTTTGAAAAGCATGCAGTCAAACTGGATGTTAGGATACAAATTTCGTCCGCTTTGATTCTGAATCCTTTATTGGGCTTTAATTATTTATTGGTAAAAGTACTGTTGGAGGAAATCTTGTAGTTTATATTTTGAAAACTCGAAAATTTTCTGTCGAAGTGGTTGTTTTATATTATAGTCTTCAAAAGTATAAAATTTAATTGACTATTTTCTATTCAAATCAGAACAGCACAAAAGTTTACCTAAATATTTTTAGTCAGATTTGAAATTTGACGGTGGTTTCTATTTTAATACAACGATTTTTGCATAATTTGCACCTTTTGAAGAAAAAAGGTGGATATATTGACCAGAAGACTTTTAATGAATTGTTGCTTGTAATCAATTTTAAAACTGACCTCTTGCTTGAGAAAATAAATCCTCCGTCGATGACTCAGAACAATTAGGCCAAACAAACTGAGGCATAGATTCAAGTTTTTCTTTTTAGAAACATTAACTGTTGAGTCATACAAAGTTTTGTTAGTCACTCAAAAAGTCAAATAAAAATTTTCCAATAATTATTCGAGAAAAATTTTATGAATAGAAAGTTAACATTTGGTATCTAAATGAATTTATCATTGAAAAAACATGTACTGTGTCATTTGTTCTGCCCAACTTGCAAACTCTGTTTATAGGTTTTCTGCTCCTCGGCATATTTTGAAACAAAAAAAAATGAAAACAAAGGTCATTTGAGAACTAGAAGCACGACTGAGGCATTATTAGTATTTTTCAGAAATGATTATATTAATGATTGAGAAAACAACTGATTCTAAATCACTGATATAAATTTTGAATCATCCGAAGTTGTAAGCAATCATTGAAATTAATGGATCACTCTTTGTTCATTAAGGCTGATGAGTTCAGAAATTTACTAATTCCTTAGGTGGCCGAAGTTGGTACCCTCGAGTAAATTTGATGAATTTTATCACTACCTTTCACGAACCATTTTTTAACATGACAATTATAAGCGTATGTGAGAACTAGCGAGAGTGTTTAGATCAAATTTGCTTTAAAATTGAATATATCCGCAAGTAATCTTCGTTGAGTTTTTCTTGATCTAGCGTAAAGAAATAGCACTTTAATTTTTGTGACCATTTTCCTTGTCAAAAGTGACTAGTTCCCACTGGTCGCCTTTTTCATAAGCGAATAACTAAGATGTGGCAAATTAAGACGAAATGAACAAAAATTTAATTGCTTATTAGTTTCAGAAATTTCCCGCTCGATACTAATTGTGAAGAATATAGTTAAAAATTGTGGAATCTATTATGTTTCGGCAGTATTTTATCAACGCCCAGCTACAAATTATGTGTTACTATGTGAAAATAATGCACGTGCACCTGAGGGTCGTAAAAAATATATCCCCACTAAGCGGGAGGGAAACAGATTTGATTCCAAAGTTGCAATTAACCATAACACTGTTTACAAGAGCAATTAGGTCTTTATTTTGGTCTCAGGAATTTAGTTACAAAATTCTGACAATGTGTTAGACTAACTGTATGCTCAAAATAATAGAATTGGGTTATGATTTTCCGTGAACACTTGCGAACAAAATGTAAGCCTCTTTATAAGAGATAAAGTAACTTTTTTCGACGTAGTGACTAGCTATATTTCATCGGGAAAGATTGTTATGCAAATATTAAAATGTTGATAAAATACGCCACTCGTTTTCACAAAACAGAAAGTTTACTTTTTCGGACAATCGCCACTTTATGTTCAATTAGAGAATTGATCGGCAGGTTTTATGTTGATTTGTCCTTCTCTCGTTACTCTTTTGATCAATTACCAGACTAAAAATGATCACAGAATTAATTTTCTTTGTTCGACTGTGGTTAAAGTTAGAGCATTTCATTAGTAAATTTGATCACTTTGCCGTTATTTTCATAATCCTGCGGAGCAAAAAAACTTCAGAAAATGAGTTTTCAGCAAATGCTCGAAATAAATTTAATGTTTGAAACAATTTTGAGCTTGTTAGCGAACATAAACACGACATAAAATACAATTAATGATTCATTGTTAAAAGAACTTTTTTTCCTCTCTTAAGTCTCTTTTAGAAGTTTTTTTCCCTATATCTGTTGTACTTATCAGTAAAAAATTATTTTTTAGGCGGACATTGCCTCCCTCGGTAACTTTAAGTGTTCCAAAGCTGATAAACTCTGGGAAAAGTCAAACCGGCTAAAAATTAGACCGCTGTATTTCCTCATGAAATTAAAAGTTTCTGTCAGTTCATTTCAGATATTGGAAATTTGTCCAATGGTTCTATTTTTATCTATCACCTCTAAATATATTGATACGTTATATATCCTAGTAAGGGTGTGTAGTCAAACATGAGCTCATCAGTTATTGGCATTTTTGTTTGGGGGGGGGGGGCACAAACGGGAAAAGATCCACTAAAATTATAGAGAGGAAGCACTTTCTTTGACCGGTATGATCGTTTTTGACCCTACGTAACTGATTGTATTTGTTTGCTATTTTTATCATGTTTGTAACAAAATTGTAGGCGAATTTTGTTAGTTTGCTTTGACCTCTGCAGGACATACGTGAAGAGAGCAGCGCATCTATTGTTGCATCTGATTTCCCTACAGATATGAAAACAGAGGACGAAAGAGCACTCAGTACTTATTCACGCGCTGATGACGAATACACCTGTTCTACTATGGGCCAATTATGTGAGTTTGGCATTCAATTTCTGTGATATCTCTTGTGGATCTGTTTCCTCCCGGGAATGGTCGGAGCTATGGTCGGGCTACGTTCTAAGTTTTCATGGGATCACTTTTTCCGCGGCCCAAGAGAGTTGCTAGCATCAGTTTTGGGTTGCATACTTTAACTCCCACACGTTCCGCTCAATACCCAAGTTAAAGTCTCACTGAAAAATATAGCAAGATTTCAGATATCCTCAAAACGCCTGCATAATTTAGCCATGAATGCGATGAAAACATAATAAATTTCTTAAGAATGTTACGATTAATTAAACGGTGACTTTTTTTTATATATTTGCTTATTCTGAAAGTGTAAAAACAATGAATTTTAAGCGCTGTATAGGCTAGAGAGGGGTGTGAACATGGGTGATTTTACGAATTATTTTTTTTTAGCTTTTTCGACCGCAAAAGGGCCCCTTCGGAGTATGCTGATTACCAAAATCAGCAAAACTGAGGTTAATATTCTGTACAGTTCTCTTAAAAGTGACAAAATTGTGTCTTTAAATAACGATTTAAGCAATCAATAGATCAACTGAAAGTTGAAATTAAACATTCAAAAACGAAGGTGTAAACTCTCAAATCAGGACTGCGACCCTTGCTGTTTTTTTCCTGAATTAGGCTTGTTGGGCTCCTAAGATATAGCGCGGGATATACTTAAGGTAACCGAAATCCTTTACAGCAAATTTCCAGTTAGATGTACCTCTGCGGGGATATTAAGCCCCGATGATAACTAACGCAAAAATGAAATACTAGTTTAATCTACAGAATCAAACAGTTTTAGTTGAGGATTGAAGTTAAACTGTTGATCTTGGAATTTTTTGTTCCAATATGTTTATTAATTGCTCTCAAACGAAGTTTGTAGCAATTATATTAGTCCTGTTGGTCTTTTTTTATGCGATTTTTCGCTTGACCGATTTTTCGTCTGACGCTTTTGACTTTTCGTCCTCAAAAACGGGATAAACAGGTAGCGCCCAGCGGGCATTAAGTGCTCTTAGAGCCTTTCAGCTCTGTTTCAGCTCAAACTGTTTTGGAGACTTATACTTATACTTATGGTGTGAAGGGTGGTTCTGAGAGGTTGAGAAACCCCCCCCCCCCCCCCCCCCCTGTTGACCCCCATCCTCACCGCGCTGTTGCCCCCCCAACCCAGTGTTGCCCCCATCAGCCCCCAGTGCACCCCCCCCCCCGTGGCTAGCTACTGACGAAGCCAACCGCTCGCCGGTCGTTTGAGAGCAATTCGCCCGACGTTAGTCGGTTATGTTTTAAATATCTCACAAATTTGTTCTTTGATGCAATTTTATTCATTCATCTTTTTTTGCTGAATTCTTATTTTAGGAGGTTAGGTTTATCTAGAGTTTGCTAAACATAACTCCCCCCCCCCCTCTCCCCAAAAAACCCGCAGGGGTCGAACAAAAATAACATATCATTTTACACTCTTTGTTTGTAAACAGAAGCAAATTGAACCTGCTCTCAGCGAACAACAAAATAAACAACCGGAAGCTGCAATGCAAGTGGATGAACAGAAATTTGACCGAAAGGGCATTAAGCCAAGCAAGTACAGAGACATCGGATGGTCGAGGGAAATGGGTCAACCTCTCATGCAGAGCATTAGGCCCACCAGCTACATCGATGAATTCAGACATCCCGAAAATGCTGGAAAAAATGATTGGTCGAATCTGGTCCATGTCAATGGATATATTAAGGTAAATAAAATGTTAGGGTGCGAAGAACTTCTGATGCGACTCATATGTACCCGTGTCGAGGTGTCACCGCCATTCAAGGCAAAATTTTGTAAGATAAGCGATTAATGTGGAAAATTTTTAAAAATAAGCGGTGAATGCGGTGAAATTACATAAATCAGGCGGTGAAATTACATAAATCAGGCGGTGAATGAGGTGAAAAAACCTTTATCGCCTTGTATGAGAGATATGTTAGACTATTTGATTAATTTTGAAAGAAATCAACAACGCTTTGAATAGACAATTTTCTTTGTACACGTTTAACAATTTACATCATCTTAAGCGGAGACTTAGGCTGTAAAAAGCATCTATTCTAACCCCCCCCCCCCATGACTCACGATAATAAATCCTGTTTCAGAGATTATTACTCATTCTATATATATATATATATATATATATATATATATATTATATATATAAATATATATATATATATATATATATATATATATATATTAATTTGAAAGGTTAAATTTGAAAGACATCAACGACGCTTTTAACTGAAAAATTTTGAACTCACAGAAATTTCACATATTTAACAATTTACATCACCTTAAGTGGAGATTTAAGCTTTCAAAAACATCTATTCTAACAACCCCCCCCCCCCCCCCCCCGAGACTCGCCCAATGGCGCTAATAAACTTTGTTTCAGATTATTAATTAATCCATAAATAATTTTTATGCTTTTCATTCAAAGTTCTATTTTTAAATTGTATTACTATAATATTGCAAAATAGAACTTTAAATGAAAAGAAAAAAATTCCATGCAATCATACACTCATACATGATTTCTTGGGTCCCTACAAAAAACGTAATAGAAAATACGCTATGACTTCATTGACATCACATATGATCTTTTTATGAAAACTAAGAAATGGTGACCCGGGTATTTACTAAGATAGATGGCGCAAAGTTGAATGTCATTGGTAAAAAACTATAATTTCGTTTAAAACTCGACCAATGATTTGAAAATTAACTTAAAATATTTTGCATTTTTTTTAATCCAAAAGAAAATGAGTTGATTTTTCGAGGAATTCAGACGACTCTTTCGCTTTTACAACCGTGATGATTCTTCTTATGAACGATATACCTATATAGGAGACACGTATACTTCAATACAGGCCATTCAAAAATTTTCTTATATGATCTTGTTATGGTTGCCAAGATTTTCATATATAATTTTTTATAAGATATCTGAAAATTCGTAAAATTTTGAGTTCAATCAACAACCATACGTCGCTTGAATAGTAGTCTTAGCTTTGCGAGCTATAAAACACTCAAGCAGATTTTGCCATCAATGGTTCTTACATGGTTCATACATGGTTCTTACATAGTTTCAATGTAGTTCCTATAAGGTTCTATTATGATTCCTACGTAATTCTAAGTGATACTCGAACATGCAATATAATATTTTTGCGTTCTTTTGAAGCTTAAATATCGCTCATCCAGCAATTTAATGTTTCCGCGTTTTTAAACAGTTGATGTCACCTCTTCTTCAAGTTAGAAATTTATGGTATTGGTTACAGTTTCTAAGAAATAAGAATTTCGAATTTATTTTTATCAATGTTATAATATAGTCACATATTGTTGGCTTAACTCTTCTCTCTTAGCAGTTTTCTTTGTATTTTGGAATTTTGACGTTTATGTTTTTAGCTAGATGGGATATTCCTAGCTTGAATGTGAATGGTCTTGGCGATGTTTATTTTTAATCCTCGGCTATATGGTTGATAAATTATCATCGAATCCATAATATGGATTTGCTATGATCGCTAAGAAATGAATATGGTGGTCAGCTCGAGCGACCTCGCTGTTATCCATTTTTTGTCTTCTTTTGCTAGCCCAAAATGATTTATTTCGCTGCATTATACTAAAAAGTCTTCTAATTGCAACATTACTCTTACATCTTTTTGAGGGGAAATTTTGAATCGGGAATTGAATGAAATTACTCAGCCTACTTTTTCTATTCAAAAACATTCTAGAATATTCAAAACATTCCATAGCCAACTTTTTCCATTCAAAAACATTCAAAAACATTCTAGAACATTCAAAACATTCTAGAGCCAACTTTTTCCATTCAAAAACATTCAAAAACATTCTAGAACATTCAAAACATTCTAGAGACAACTTTTTCCAATCAAAAATATTCAAAAACATTCAAAAACATTCTAGAACATTCAAAACATTCTAGAGCCAACTTTTTCCAATCAAAAATATTCAAAAACATTCAAAAACATTCTAGAACATTCAAAACATTCTAGAGCCAACTTTTTCCATTCAAAAACATTCAAAAACATTCTAGAACATTCAAAACATTCTAGAGCCAACTTTTTCCATTCAAAAACATTTTAAAACATTCTAGAACATTCAAAACATTCTATAGCCAACTTTTTCCATTCAAAAACATTCAAAAACATTCTAGAACATTCAAAACATTCTAGAGCCAACTTTTTCCAATCAAAAATATTCAAAAACATTCAAAAACATTCTAGAACATTCAAAACATTCTAGAGCCAACATTTCCCATTCAAAAACATTATCTACCTTTTTGTTTCCATAATCCTCAATGATTTTCTAGAACCCAGAAGAGAATGATTTGACTACTTTCGAAGACAATAAAAGACACAAGATCAAAGAGACGAGACACGAATGCAACCAGGGAATCAAGCCACAAATGAGGAAAGATAGAAGACGAAAACGAATCAGAGGAAAACACAACAAACTCCTCTATACTCCCTCTCTTGTTTATTAATGGTTAGACAGAAACTAATTACAAATTACAATCAATCTTTACATTTTCTCATTCCTGGTTTAGTTGGGCTATAGAAATTATTGATCACAAATGGTCTGAAACAACAATTTATCAATAAAAAGCGACATTGATCAGCGTGAGACTGATCAGATTTTAAAATAAAACATTTTGCCTGCTTTCAAACAATTTGATGACTCAATTTATGAAATAAATTAACTAAACTTTTCAGAATAAATTAGCACTCATAACAGAACCAAATTAACAGCAGAGGCCGAATCCGCAGACCTCGGCCGCACACCCCCAGATTCTCCGAAAATAGATATTAAAATTTCGGCGAAATTTAGATCCACAAAACTCCTGCAGTTAAGCCCTCAAATTCTCAGCAAATTATAGAACCTCAAATCTCAAGCAGAATTTTTGCTTTTAGATCCTTAGCAATAATTGGGTTCCCAAAATATCAACAGAGTTAGATTTCGAAGTTCTTAATAGGAATCGTATCCTCAAATGGTCAGAAGAAGTTTGATCTTAAGTCCTCAGCACACGGATTCTCAAAGGAGAAGTCGGATGCTAAAAAAACCTCATTAATTTAAAATCACCAAATTCTCAGGAAATTTAAGTGCTCAAATCTTCAGGAGAAATTCAATCGTTTAACCCGAAGACGCTCAGCAGAAGTGAGATATTAGTAAGGCTCGGCAAATAACAGCTGAAACCCGAGCAGTAGTCATACCGCCAATTGGTCAGCAAAATTTAGATCTTCAAATCTTCGGTAGAAGTTAAATTACCAAATTCCAACTAGAAGTAGAATCCTAAAGTTTTCAGGAGAAGGTATCTCCTCGACCTCTCGTAAGAAGTTAGTTCCTCAAATCTGTAGCAGAAATTTGATAATCAATTTCTCAAGAGAAACAGATCTGCGAACCCTCAGCAAAAGCTAGGTCGAGAAACCTCAACAGAAATTACTTATTCAAATCCTCAGCAGAATTTAGCAAGAAAAATGTTAGCAAAACATATATCCAAATTGATCTTATCGAAAAATAGATCCTGAAATCCTCAATAGATGTTAGTTTAATTAGCAGTTAGGTTCGCAAATCCCTCAAAGATAGCCCCCCCCCCCCCCCCAAAAAAAAAAGGATCAGCAACATTAGATCTTCAACTTTTTTGTAGAAGAGACTATGTCTGCAAGTCCACATCAACATTTATTTATCAACTGTGATGGTTTCAAAGAAACATCAAGAAACTTAGAAGTTTTCTTTATTAAAGATTCAAAGAACGAAAGAAGAACTTACCTGACGAACTTTATTGCTGTGTCGATAAGTAATGGCCACAAAACAAAACTCAATTCTAATTTTGTTTTGGCGCTATCATTATCTTATTGACCTCTCAATCATATGTCAGAAGCAAATTCTCCCACCAACAGAAACCTGATTTTAACATCCACCGACCTCCAACTAATGAACTCGATTGTACCCAAGCCATATATGATTCTCATGAAATGTTGATGAAAATAGAAAATCACCTCCGGGATTCGGAGTTAAGATCTATTCACATGCCAATCATGTAAAATATTTTTAGCTAATCTAAATTTTCTCTGTATTTTTTCACATAGATAACCACTATAAATACAAGCTAATTTTTGTATTTTTTCAGTTCAAAATTTAATTTAAAATTCAACTTATTGAATTCTTTGACCCGTGTTATCGACCACGACAATGGTGTCCAGACCAGCTACAGACAGACAAATTTTGGATCTACAGAATGCAGAATCAGCTACTGCGTGGATTATGTCTTTTGTGGCGAAATGTCGCGCAGAGAAGAAAGAGGACAAGGTCAACAACGACGGTACTGTACAGGACCTACAAGTAACCAATCTCTTCCTTAGTATGTGCGGGCAATATGCAATTATTAAACTTAGGAGCCTAATGAGTCCTAGGAATGTGATAGACACTCCGTATAAAGACATCAGATTGGCGATTCAAAACTATATTTCTCCTAAAGAGAGAGTAGTAACGGCAGAAAGGGCTAAATTTCTGTCCGTTATACAAGGTGTAGGGGAGTCAGACGACGACTTCCTAGCACGCCTTAGAGAAGAAGCACGCTATTGTGACTTCGAAAAACTGAAAACAGCGGCCAACCCCGAAGAGGAGTTGGTAAAAATAAAGTTTATCTCAGGTTTGAGGGACCCTGAAGCAAAACCTAGACTACTAGACGGTATTAAAGCAAAACCAGCAATGCCGGTTACTGAAATGACCAAGAGCTTACAGTTCAGAAGTCAAGCAATGGCTTTTGCAAGTTCTTCATCGGGTAATAAGCCCTTTATTGTGAAAGAAGAAGTTGGGTTCAACTTCAAAAAGACCTTTGGAAAACCAAATGAAAAAATTACGGCTAATAAAAACAACAACATGTGCACTAGGTGTGGAGGTAAGCCACACTCTAGTAGACCCTGTCCAGCGCTAAGTAAAAAATGCAACACCTGTGAAAAGGTGGGACACTTCTCAAAAATGTGTAGAAGCAGACCCCAACCAAATTCAGGTAAGTAAAATAAACAGAATAACTTTTGCGAAGAAGAAAATGTCTGTTCAGAGCAAGCATCTCCAGCATCGGAGATGGGAATGTTTTATTCTAAAGAACAAATCTTTAGCATGTCTGTGACATGGGAATATATCTCAATAAATAATTGCAAAGTAAAATGCAGGTAGACACAGGTGCAGATAGCACAGTGATATCATCAAAAATATGGACTGAGCTTGGTAAACCTCAGTTGGATGCTAAGATAAGACATCTTGAAGCTTATGATGGTCATCAATTATCGCTTCTGGGATCACTTACTTGTGACGTTGAGTGGAACGGAAGCAGGCTCACTCAAAAACAACTTGCAGTTGTGCAGTCTGATAAAGAATTTGGACTACTTGGTAGAGACCTTCTACCCAAGCACGGCGTGAACAACATCACTGCCGAGCACCTACCTGCTGTGAAGGGTTACAAAGCTCATGTGAAGCTGATACCAGGAACACAGCCAATGTTCTGCAAAGCCAGAAAAATACCTCTACCTCTTCAAGACAAGGTCACAGAGAAGCTGGAACAAATGGTCAGACGAGGCATCCTTGAACCGGTACAGCCAGGAGGAGTCACTAATGCATCTCCAGTGGTGTGGCAGAGAAAGAAGAGTGGAGAACTTAGACTTTGCGTGGACTTGAAAGTGCACATCGATGGCAAGGTCTTGGATGAGGACTGCCCAATACTGGACATGGAGAGGATCTTCCACAACCCACATGGGGCCTCATAATTTGTCAAAATTGACCTCTCAGATGTCTACTATCAAATTGAACTTGACGAAGAAGCTAAAGATATATGCACAATCAACACATCTCAGGGACTGTTCAAGATGTGCCGACTACCTCAGGGATTGAAAAACTCTTCTTCAATCTTCCAGAATTGCATCGAATCAACACTCAAAGGAATTAAAGGTGTTGTGATCTTTCAAGACGATGTATTGGTGTCTGGAACTACCAAGGAGCAGTTCGAAAAGAGAATGCTTGCAGTCAAGAGTCGACTAGGTGAGAAAAACTTTACTATTAATGAGAAAAAATCTAACTCAAAACCAGTCGATAGCGTTAGCTTTTTGTTGAAAAAATGTTGAAAAAATGTTGAAAAAATAAAAAATGCAAAAGCACCAACTAACAATAAACAACTCGAATCGTTTGTTGGGCTAGCTAATTTTTACGGAAGAATGATTCCTGATTTTGCAACGAAAATGCTACCCTTAAATAACATGAGAAATAGTGATTTCTCATGGGGCAAAATGCAACAAAAACCTTTGAAGACATAAAAAATTAATTATGTGCTAACCCACTAGTACAGCCATATAGTCTACAAAAAGAACCAACAGTTAGTACTGACGCCTCTGAAAAAACCATTGGCGGGGTTCTTTCGCAAAAAGGACATCCAGTCATATATGTATCGAGAAAATTGACTCCAGCGGAGCAAAACTACTCGAACATAGAGCGGGAAGCACTGGCAATTGTGTTTGTGGTCAAAAGACTAAAACAATTCCTTCTTGGAAGACGATTTACCCTACAGACTGACCACAAACCACTCAAATATCTCTTTGCACCAGACGAGGAGATCCCGAAGACAGCATCAGCGAGAGTCACAAGATAGGCAATAGCTCTAATGGGTTTCGACTGTGAGTTGAGGTACACACCAGGAGAGCAGATACCCCATGCAGATGCTTTGAGCAGAACGGATTTTGGCGAAGGCGAATCGGACAATGATCGAGTGTGCTTCGCAATCAATAACATCTACTTCACCCACAGTGATTTGGTGACCCAAGCAGAAATCAAAACTGAACTTGGAACAAACAGACTCTTCCAGGATATAATGAAACGAATCAAAAGCGGCAATTGGAAACAATGTTCAGAAGCGGAAAAAGGATTCGAACAACAGAAAGAGGCACTTACTTCACATAATGGAATCATCTTCAGAGGTGTTGTTCCTTTCATTCCACCCAAACTACGACACTTGGTTTTGGCAAAATTGCATGAGACACATCCCGGAAAGAATGCAACTGAGGCATCAGTCAGAATGATAGCATGGTGGCTTGGCAGTACCCAAGACGTTCAACACCTTGTCAGTAAATGTAAGAATTGTCAAATGAACAGGCCTAGCCTGGGAAAAACAGTTTTTACGTAGCCAAAAGACGACGTTTGGGAACGGCTCCACATAGACTGGGGTTATGTTAAGGACCAAGGCAATATCTTAGTAATTGTTGACGTGGGTTCTGGTTGGATAGAAGTTTTCCCCGCGGGAAAAAGAACATCAGAAAAAATTAAAATATATCTTAGTCAAATCTTTGCAAGATTTGGAATACCAAAAACTTTAGTTTCTGATAATGGTCCTGAATTTGTAGGGGGTGACCTTAAACAGTGGTGTGAATCACTGGGAATCAAGAAAATAGAATCAGCCGTCTATAACCAAGAGCTATTGGACCAGCTGAAAGAGCAGTTCAGACAGTGAAGCGGGCACTTCAAGCGTGGAGTCCTAATCTTAATGTGTCATTTGGAGCATTCCTGCAAAGGGCACTGATGACACATCGCAACACTTCAAAGACGAGGAGCAAATCTCCAGTTGAACTCTTGTTGGGACACAGAGTGAGACTACCAGCAATAGCAGATTTCGACTTGTGCGAACCCATTCTATTCAAGGCCAACAAAAACACAAAGACAGTTCCTGCTACCTTCATCATCAGGAAGGGCTTGAACACATCTTTCATACAGCCCAAAAACTCAGCACGGACTATTCTAGTGAGCGACAACCAAATTGCGTGACTAGACGAGGACAATGTGAAAATTGAACCAGCAGTGGAGAAGACCATACCTCAATCAGAACAACAACTTCACAGCACAGATGTGGGACCTTCACTTCAAGATGAAGCTTCTGCAACCACATCATCTGCAGAGCACCAACAGCCCGAAACCTCAGAGCCTTCACGAACATCAACAAGAAACAGAAAACAACCCGACAGATTTGGAGAACTTATATCCACAAACTTGCTTAAAAAAGGAGGGAAGATGTGATGGTTTCAAAGAAACATCAAGAAACTTAGAAGTTTTCTTTATTAAAAATTCAAAGAACGAAAGAAGAACTTACCTGACGAACTTTATTGCTGTGTCGATAAGTAATGGCCACAAAACTAAACTCAATTCTAATTTTGTTTTGGCGCTATCATTATATTATTGACCTCTCAATCATATGTCAGAAGCAAATTCTCCCACCAACAGAAACCTGATTTTAACATCCACCGACCTCCAACTAATGAACTCGATTGTACCCAAGCCATATATGATTCTCATGAAATGTTGATGAAAATAGAAAATCACCTCCGGGATTCGGAGTTAAGATCTATTCACATGCCAATCATGTAAAATATTTTTAGCTAATCTAAATTTTCTCTGTATTTTTTCACATAGATAACCACTATAAATACAAGCTAATTTTTGTATATTTTCAGTTCAAAATTTAATTTAAAATTCAACTTATTGAATTCTCTGACCCGTGCTTAACATTATCATCAACATCACAAAATTTAGATTCTCAAATCCTCCGCAGAAATTAAAAACAGACCCATAGACAAACCCAACCGGAAGTTAGATCCTCAAATTTTAGCTAAAATTAAATACTTTGTTTCTGTGCTTTGTTCTTAGAAGAAACTATGCGGGCAAATACTCTGCAAAATAAAACGAATTTAGATGTTCAAATCCTCAGCAGAAATTAGACCATCATAAACCAACCAAAAGTTAAATCTTCAATTCTTTTACAATACGTTAAACCCCTAAATCGATGCAGAATTAGCATAATTGACACTTCCGAAGATCTAATATCGTGAAATCCTCGTTAATATCGTTAAAAGCAGATGTTAATCCTCAAACTCTCAACAGATTTCAAGTACTAACTATATTTTGAAGCAGTCAGTTCCTAAACAAAAACGAGGTAGGCAAATATTGAAGAGTACACGACCCTAGTAAAAAAAAATCGTCATTTTTAAGCGCAGGAAAAATGTTGGTAAGTTCGGTTTCATTTTGAACAAACAGTGGAAGCCTCCATGTATTTATTTTGCTATCGAAATTATCGTTATGTTCGGTTTCAAACTTAAGAAACCGCTGGTATCTTCGGCCTCAACTACGAAAGCATATTATATTCCGTTAATGTGTTTCAATGAACAGGTTCCCCATCAATTTTCCAAGTTTTTTCCGTTTTTTCAATTTACAAACAAATAAGAAATTTATATTTGCTCATCTCGTTTTGATACCGAGCTAGAAGAAACTTCAACAATTTTTAACCTTGTTTCAGTATTTGTCTCCAAAGGGAACATTTTGAAATTCATAGAAAACGCTATCATAGGATTTTGCCAACATCATAAACAACAACTCTTTTCTCTAGCGAAAAAAAGGCCGATTTTGCCAGCTTCAGTCCAAACTTACCGAACGTGCCGATCAAAGATTAAAGCCGAACATGCGGAATCTAAGAAACCGAACATACCGAAGCCTTTTTACTTCCCAAACTGAACATGCCGACGATTTCTTACGTTAAAAACCGATTATATGGAACATTTACGTCTTTTCTGTTCGGTTTTCTGTACAAGGGTGATCCTCAAATTCTCATTAGAACGAAGATGTATTTAAAGGGTTGACTGTAGATCATCAATTTTTCTGTATTAATAAGATCCGTGTTTATCATCGTTACGTCTAAAATGTAATTTTGATGCTCTTTAACTTATTTGCCCTATTTCAGTTCTGAAAAAATAGCTTTTCAGCTTTACAATCAAGAAGAAAACGTAATATCCATTTTCGCAAATAATTATGCCGCAAAAGTAACTATCATGAACTGCGGTAGATTTAGAGAAAACATTGGAATTTTTAAAATTGAGAAAAATTAAATAAAACAACTAATAAAAAGAAAAGAAGGGAGTAAGTGCAAACTCTGGCCAGATCACATTAAGGAAAAACACAGCCGGGCAGATTTTGAGGCGATTGAGGATCGGGTGGACTTGGACTGCGAGAGTCTCTCTTCCCACTCGAGTGAAGACAACAGTCTACATTCAGGAGGCAGTTTCAAACAACTTCTAGGTAGGAGAGATTTTAAGCAATCACTCCATACATGCACTGGATAGCCAAACTTGGAAAAAAAATTTTGTTTGAACCTTACAAAGCCCTTTCAGATACTTGAAAAGCACTCTCAAAACTCTAGCAAAAATGGGATAAGACAGACAACATGTTATTAAAAAGGGGAACGTGTTGCCTGTTTTGTGTCCTCTTCTTCAAATCGGAATGCGTATGTGCCAACGAATCAGTTTTCATATCAAGGATTGACAGATCTTATTTACCTTCAAATGGGGTCCCAATGAACAGATACCACTTTTTAGAGAATATCTCATTGCTTTTTATTGCTTTGACACTGTTTTCGTTTTATGGCTTCTTTCTTCTAACTCGTCTCTCTCTATCTCTCTCTCTCTCTCTCTCTCTCTCTCTCTCTCTCTCTCTCTCTTTCTCTCTCTCTATCTCTCTCT
>NC_134478.1:2583483-2626193 GCF_964194025.1 Convolutriloba macropyga | reverse complement strand
ATTTCAGCTTAGGACAAATCAGTTCTCACACCAGGCAATCATTAATGACAGATTGGTTGATTATCTGGCCTGGACACAGTTTTCGTAAACTTTTAATGAAATTTTGAATTCTGCCTGCATTTGTATTTCTTTTCAGGTCACAAGATTCAGTTTTCATATATCAATGGTGCCATTAGTTTCAATAGGAGGACTTTGACAGCCTTTCCAATGCTCTCTGTTGACACTTATGAGCTCTTACGACTTTGATTATGTCTGTTTTTATAAATATCAGTTTTTTTTTAACTTTGCCCTTCTTGAAGATGTTACGAGTTTTTCTGGAAAATTTTCTTGAAAAAAAAAATCGAAGTTATTGAAAATCATACTCAATATTATCGGTGACTTAGAAACAGTTTCCTCCTACGTTTTATGCTAGGTGTTCTGTGAATAATAGTAAAAGTCATTGTCATTCTATGCAGGTAAAAAAAAGAGCTTATTTAATGCTTTCCTTGGATATCAATTGGTTCCAATGACATTGAATATATCTTTTCAAAACAAATAAGGTATTTCTGAAAATTGGTTTTCTGTTCATTTTTTCGTCAGCTGATTATGGTCTCAATCACAATTCGCGATCGCGTTCTTGTTTAGCAAATATTCATCAGTGTTTGGTTCGAATTTTTCAAGTTTTCTTAAATGTTTTAGCGAGTTTATGATACAGGCCAATATTTGTAAACACTATGTGTGTTTTGTAATTTTTTTGTGATTTTTCAAGTTTTTTTTGTCTAATTACTTAATCTCACTAATGGCGTGTCCCATTGGCTTCATAAGTGGTTGTATGTGAATCTGTTTCTTTTTTTGTTAAATTGAAGGCTGATATGACTTTTGAGGATTTTTGTCTCTAAAAACTGGACATATCCCATCTGTTTTTCAGTAAATGACAGTTTACATTGTTGTATTTATTTATCATCTTAAGTTGTTTTGATTCTCTAAATTTTTGACATAAAAATTGATTTTTAGCATAAGCCATAACTATAGTTTGTATTTTTCTTTTTTTGTTTATCTCGCGTTATTGTTAAAAACGCTAGAAAAGTAAAATTAGTGAGTAGTGCTGCAATATCTAGTGAAGCTTAGATTTTCAGCGATGAAGTCGCCAAGATAATCCAAGCAACTGACTGATAGCCATAAACAGCCGGCAGTGCGGCTTTATTCAATTTTAGAAGCAAAACTTTGAACTCTAGAAGCAAAACTTTGCGGGTTGTAGAAAGTTCGGGTTATGTTCCCAAAAAGAATCTCAGCCACACCGAAGTTCAACACCATTACAACATTCGTTTTTCGTTAAAAGGAAATGATGTTTTTGATCGGGCGTAGAAGCATGTCAAATTGGATCATCTTTTTCAAGAAGTAGATCAAGTGATTGGTTTTCAGCTTTACGTAATCCGAGTATCGTTTTGTTTCACATGAAATGAGCTGTAGCTTTATATCAACTTCAGGGCGATAGAGAAAAGTTCTCGAGGCCAGAACTGATAAACATTTTTTGTTTGCATGCTTTTTAGATTTAAAGATGTTTACGTTATCACTTGTAGACACATTCATTCACTCCCAAATTTACCGCTGAAAACTGAAATTTTCACTTTGATTTCTTATTTTTGATTATCTGATTGTTTACATTGGGATTGTGCGTGTCAAAAAGAACAAATTGTGTCAATTTTATCATAGGGCCGGTTATCATTATTTGGAATTTGGGGCAAAACTTTGGTATGATGGGAATTTTTGGGGAATATTTTTTTATATTTAGATGTTTTACCTAAAAGTTTTACTGTATCTCAGTGCCTATTTCATTGCCTACAACATAATGAAATGTTTCTTCGTTGTCATCTTGTTTTTCTATTTCCAATTCTTTTTATTATTTTGTGGTAAGTTAAGAACCAAGATCTGGACAAAAAAAATTTATTGAGTGGGGTCAAGAAAAGAGCCATAAGCGAGGAAAGTTTTCCCACAATGTTGTTTACGTGTTCCGTTTGCCATGAAAGTTTTAGCTTTTACGAATTGAAAAATTAATGACTCTGAACTTAAGGTTATTTTAGTTTTCCCATACAACGATTCGGTAAACCTACATTAAGATCAAAGTATATATATTTTTATAGATTAGTGCGTAACTGCAATGTTTAGCTAGAGTGTTCCTGTCCCTAGTAAAAATAATACCGATATGCTGATCAGATTTGGATAGCATCAAATTTTTGCAATTAAAATAGCTTGTATCTAGTTGGTTAGTCTGTACTTGAAAATTTACTGGCTAGGCTCCCGTTTGCAACTGATGTAACCTTCCACTAAACAAACTAGATGTGAATTTAATTTGCATTGTCGTGTCTCGTTATATAACAAGACCCGCAAAAGAGCCACAGATCTACAACAAAATCAAAAAATTTTATACAAATTGCCAATCATGTTTAAACTGGTGCAAAAGTCTTCAGAGATTACCTTGTTTATTTTCATCACTTTTTGACATTTTTTTTCTTGGTACCCGTGTAAAGTTAATAAAGTTAATCTTGCAAGATCTTTCGTTTTCACATGTGGAACTTCAAAAATAGATCTCAAATTGTACATGCACAAAAAGGTCAATCATCTTGCAAAAAGGTCAAAGATTCTTGCAAGATCACGCCTGTCATCCAAAAGTTTGTAAGGTTATCTTGTGTTTTCCATATTTTTGAGTTTGTATTGTGTATTTCTAGGTAAATAGAATCAGGTCACGATATTATCAAGTACTATTGTACCAAACAGAAATATATATATATATATATATATATATATATATATAAATATATATATATATATATATATATATATATATATATATACCGAAAGAAATATAAAACTGTCCTCTTATATCAATGTTTTCTTGCTCTTTTCCAATACTGTTTCATTTTTTCCCAGATGACATCCCGTTGCGTGATCCGACAGACAAGGACTACATGTTTGTGGCCAACCGGATCCTGCCTCGTGAACAGATTGAGGAGAAACTTCTTCGCATGCAGAGACACCCATCAGCGAACACTATTGAAGAGGCATCTAAGGTCTCTGAAACCTCTGAAGTGTCCCTGGTTATGCAAGAATTCATAACTTGCAAGAATCTTGCAAGATTTTGAATTCATTTGGAAGGGTATTTATTTTTTCTCCGAGATTAGCATCTCAGTTTCGAAAGTTATATGGATATGAAGAACTTAACCAAAACTTACTTTCAGTGCCAATTAACGCGCAGAAAATATTTCTAAGTTACGATAATGAATTTGTTCATTAACTGCTACCCCTCCCCCTCTCCCCACCCACTTTCTTTTGTTAAGATATGATGAGAACCAAGAGCTGGAGCAAACTTTTTATTGAGTCAAAAATGGTGGTCTAAAAAGTCGAGAAAGTCAAGCTGGCAGCGTTACCGTGCCATTAATTTGTTCTTTTTTCCTCAAAAGAAGTTTTAGCTCTTATCAGTTAGATATCATAAACCCCAGTTCTAATTGATAATTGATATTTGTTGTGGTTTCTAGCACTGTTACAATGGTATGTATAAAAATATTACTGGACAGTCCCAACTTTTACTAGCTTAAACAAACCATTCCGGAATCAAAAACAGCCATTAGTGCAAACAATTTTGGTAAAGAAAGAAAAATTTTGTTCAAGGACCGAGAGAGATTTTTTTCTACGGATTGTTTGCGAATATCTTGTTTAATTTTCGCGCTTTTTTGGGTATTTCGGTCTATGTTAAGCTCCCAAATAAATCAATCCACCACTTTTGTACATAACTGCTACGCTTTTTCAACCCACTGCCGCTCATTTTATATAAATTCTGCAAAATTTCAAGGAATCCTTAGACTTTTGATTCAGAATAGCTTATTTATCACAAAGCAATGACCATGAAAATTTATTATCCTTACGTTGTTCAGGAAATTTCTGCCGCAGTTCAAAAGAAGAGATTGGGACGCCGCCTCCTCAAACAGAGGATAGACAGTTTGGGGGGATTTGATGACGTCAGATCGAGGTTCTCAGTTGAGTCGAGGGCGCCTGATGTGAACCACGTGATCACATTCAACAAAATGAGGAAACAGAACCCTCAAATCGAACAGGGATTACCCATTTGCTCTTTCAATTATTTTCCGCGATTCTTTTTAAATAGGGTTATGCGCGCGACACAGTTAAGTCCCGGTCAGGGGCGAAGCGTTTCAGATAGAGACCCCTTGTCCGTGACTGAATTTGGTTTGATCACAGCTGCCTTGGGTCGAGGACACAGAGATCAAAACTCTGGTTTTTGTTTAATTTTACATGAGACATTTGAATATTTAAATTAAGTTTATCCAGAAAAACATAAATTATTACATGGCTTCTGGAAAGGCCATTGCAATGAGCAGTCCAGCTCAACAAGTGGTCACCCTCTAAAAGCAGAAATTTACATTCTGTAAATATAATTTATGTTTCAAAAGAAAAGCAATTATATGCTTGTAGAAGTCACAAAAATACGCATTTAAAAAAGTTTTGAATTAACGTCGAGGTTTAGGCCTTAACCTGAAAAGACTAAAAAAGTTTTTGTGAGGCACCATTATTGCAATGATGGAGCCTCACAAGAACTTTTTTAGTCTTGTCAAGTTAAGACCTAAACCTCGGCGTTGTTTCAATTTTTTTCTAAATGCGTATTTTTGTGACTTCTGCAAGCATATAATTGCTTTTCTTTTCAAACCTTTAATAACAAATCGTTTGTACCTTCGCAGTTTACGTAGACACTCTTCTTTTTATTCTAAAAAGTACAAAAATAATCAAGTTGCCTATTGTTATCACTGCTGTTGTTGTAAGGACCTATTTCGAAGCCCGTTTTTAAAAAGTTTTTGCTTGTTTTGCTATACGTTAAAAATTTTTGATTTTTGTTCTGAAACAGAGTTGATTCAGAAATATTTATTTTGATTTTGCTCTGATTCAGAGATTTTCACAGAAAGTTGGTTCTGAATTTTTCTCTGAATCGGAAAAGGTCAGAATTTGTTCTGCATTTTCTCTGATTTAGTACTGATTCTCTCTGGAGGTTAGGTACGGGTGGTGAAATTACTTAGTCAAGCTTTGATTTAAAGCCAAGGAAAAAAGTGACCCATGGGTTGAGCAAAAGTCTTATCATATGCAATTTGAGTCGAGTTAAAGTCCAGCGTCAGCCTTGAGTCGAGCTTAATACCAGGAACAGAAGTTGGTTTGATTGAGATGAAGCCCAGCTGAAAAAAAATGTGGGTTGATCTAAACTCAAAATGACCATAAAATTGACCACCTAAACCTAATTTCCATAAAATAACCATAACTGAGCTAAAAGTAAAAAAATTGGGTCAATCCTCTCTTTGAGTCGAACGAGGTCATTTCATACCTAATTTGGGTCAAGCGAGGTCTTTTCATAAGTCGAGGCCTAAATTTATAGGAAAAAAATTCTGAAATATTGAAATTAAATCAGGGTTCAGGTAAGTATAAATCACTAAAGCAAATAAATGAACTTTAAATTAATCAACGTTTCAAGTAATTTAAATAATTATTTTTACCTGAATTTTTGATCCTTTGTATTATTGTCAACTGATTTTAGAAATAATTCAGAACATGCACTGAGAATTTACCAGCTGCTAGTGGGGTTTAACAAAAGAAAACAAATACGATCAATTAAAAAAACAGTCTAATGATCGAAAAAATACATAAATGACTTCACGAATATCTCCGCAGCACATATGATCTGAGAAAAACAGAAGTGATAAGAATAATTTAAAAAAGAATTCTATAAAAATTTATATTTAACTATCAATTTACTGTTGAAACAAGAGGGGGTCAGTTCGTTTTTTAAAAAAACACAAAACTTTTAAATTTGAAAAAAAACTATAATTGGTCAATGAATATGCATATCAATTAACTGGATTTTCGAAAATAATTTCAGAACTTTTGAAAAAATGTTTATTTTCTCTCAGAGTTTAAATCTCCCGATACAGCAACTGTTCTCTCCGAAAAAACATATCGAGCAAATAAAGATCAATGAGTTTAAGAATATACGACCTGAAAAAGACTCAGCGACTTTGGTATGAAGGTTACTCAGAAGATGATAACGGTTCGAGAGTGTTAGAGAGAAAAAGAACTCATTGTTGGAACTGATCATTTCGTTAGTCTTTTTTCTTGTGCGAAAGCGTCAAAATATTGTTGGCGTGGGTATTTTGGTTGTCCCTGATATTTTGGTTCAACGTCATGCACTACTTAATTACAAAGAGACATCTTTGCATTATTTTTTTCAAGTCTTTAAATATTTGTTTTGGAAAAATTTGATTCTGAACTCAAAGAAACACAAGGCCATTTCGTTTGAAACTGAATTTTTAATATTAGAAATGCTAGAAATGAACGGAGAATTAATCTTTCATATCATATCGACCACATATTTTAAAGCGGTAATTACCACTTCTCTAAGCACACACTAACGGAATTAACGCGCGCTTAGGCTAGCAAAATTTTAACATGTGGGTCTTTACTTTCTAATTAGTAAACGAGCATCAATTTAGGCGTGGATTATCTAGGACTACTTTTAAACTTGCACAATCACTAAAATTTTGTAGCTAAATATCACTCCTCTTTAATTGACATTTGCAACTCCGGGAAACTACTAAAAGGAAGGCAGATGGATTGGGAGGAGAGCTATAAATTCCCCACAAACTTCAATTTATCTAATTTAAAAGAGCAGAAAAGGAAAAAATCTGGGGCCTAAACGACGATTAAACAGGCTTAAAGGCTCCCGCTTTTTCATATTTTTTGAAGGAAACAGAATAACAATTTCTTAAGATAAGCAGATTTAATTCTCTCGATTTGTCGGCCAGGTAGGAAAATTAGGAAATCATTTCACTATAATGGTGAACGTGGTTTTGTACCCCCTATCGTCCAAATGCTTCACTGATAATTTTGAGGAAAGAAACGGGATGAGATTGATTATTGTTCTAAATCAGACGACTGTCCTTTTCTTTTGCTGAGAAAATGAATATAATTCAGCCAGACCAAAACTGTAGAGTTCTACTATAACTGGAAATTTGAAAACAAATTCATTTCTTGAACAAGTTAATTTCTTAACTGTTTTTCTGCTCACTGACTTATTATATAACAACTCATGGAAAGAAGTGTTGAATCCTTCTTACACAGCAACTCAACGCCAGTTCATTGGTAAATAGCAAATGTGTATATTTATACTCATCTTTGGTACTCATTTTTTAAAATTAACACTTTCAGCCTCAATCTCTAAATAGCGACTTGCAGCAGATACAGGTATCAGGCATATATATTTGCCTCTGATTTATTATCTCTTTTTTCAAGTTAGATCTGCATGCCGTATTGTGTGATCTGTAGCGGCCCAATCTTATTTGATAATATATTCTATCATAAGGCGGTTTCAGATGTTTATGTAAAATGAAAGCCAAAAACAAAAAAATTTGGGTGAATTGCTCATATTTTTGGGGGTTGATGAGCTGCACATGTTTGGGGTAGATTTTTCTTTTTGAAGTGAAAGTTGTTTATCAATCCACTTCAATGCAACGATTGAACCTGGATATATAGAAAACAAAATTTCTCGAGAAGTGAAAGAGCTTTTCAGGCCAAAGCAGAGCTCCTTGAGAGCAAGGAAGCAAACCAACTTGACGAATTGGAGCCAGTAGATTTGGGTTCAGAGCTCATTGAAAGAATAAACAAAAAGCTGGAGGAAGCTGGTCTTCCGCAATGGAGCGAACTGGGTAACTTTTTTCACTTTTCTCGATTTGATGGAAAATTACTTTTGGTGCATAGGTTGTTCATATTAACTTAAGTGAAGTCGTACTGTGGTGTCGTCGGAACAATAAATTTCCGGGGAATATAAGAAAATGGCGCAATACTGCGGGATATACGCTGGAGCCATTTTTATAACCAAATAAACACAAGAAAATGGCAGAAATAATCGGAAGTAAATTTGCGTGATGTCAAAAAGATAAAACCATAAATAAAACTTTACACTCAATTTGTTTTTCAAGCAGCAATGATTTTGTTTATTATTTCAAAGGTGAGGGCAGAAGGCTGAAGGAAAAGTAAATGGGGGCGGGTCACAAGGTTCAAAACGAAATTATGGCGCCTTTTTTGTAAAGTATTTTTGCAAGTAACCCGTGAAGCAGACTTCTAAGGCGACAAGAACAATAACAGCGACAAGAACAACAGGAACATGCGATTATCGAAATTTTATCTTGTGTTCTTAACATGAGCGAAAAATTGGTATTCAATTCTGTGTGCTAACTAAGCAATTGGTATAATGGTATTGATAAATATCATTCAATGGCAGCCATTCTATTGAAGGATAAAGTTCGGGCATCGCTTTCGAGTCCGCCGTGTCGAGAATTAAATCATAAGAGCAATGTTCGGGCGTTTCTTGCATATTTGTGAATAATTTGGTTCCAGGGTACCGAGAACCAGAGGAGCCTGCAACATTGTTCTTGACCGAGGATGCCAGACCCATGGAGCTCCTGGTGGAGTACAGGAAAATTGACAACATTGGGCTCATACACAAACCCTATCTCGTAGATTACCAAACAGATAAAGTAAAAAAACATCATTGGCCTATAAAAAAAACATTTTGCTGATATACTCGCAAATTTTTGACGTGTGTAGTCATCAACACAGCTAGACTTTACTGAATCATAATCATAGGTAATCTCGTTCTGTTAAAAGGTCAACTCGGTCTCGGATCTCAACCTGGGCGAAAGCAATCCGTCCTATATTATTTTAATTACCTAATTAAATTACAGGTTAAATAACCCGGTTAAATTACCTTCGTGGGCTACAGTCTATTATATGTTTTGCAATTTTTCCCAACATATGCGAATCGTACTTTGTCAGCTGTTAAGAAATTGCAACTTTATGACAAAAACTGGCAACGTAATCTGTTCAGTTGCACGAATCTTTCTTTAAAACAGTAGATTAGAGCTTTATAGGTAGATGTTGCCGTCTGATTGGATATTTTTTGTGAACATATACTTTAAATATGACTATTAATTATTATTATATCCAATTTGATTCCCAGACGGGTATCCTTGTGATCAATTCAATTTTAACTGACAATATTTAGGCCTGAATGAACGGCATTAAGTGATTTCTAGCTGGCAAAGTTTTTAAATTTTTAATTTAACAAGAGGGCTCAGTAATGTTTGTTTGCTCATAAAGTTCCAAAACTCCCTCATCTCCAAAATTTTGCTTAAAACAAATTTTGCAAAATTTTGCAAACAACAAAGCTTATCATTTTAATTAGCAGAACATAAAACAAAATTTAACCATTTACTCTTTGTTTCCTGAAAAAAATGAACAGTCTAATAAAAAACTAGAATAATTTGAACATATATGAGCGTCGAAGCATTAGCTAAGGCTCTTAATGGTCCCAGTATGGTCTTTAACAACTCTAGGGGGATTAGCGGTTGTCTTCAGGAAGGTTATCGGGCGTGAGTAATAAAACAACGCCCCGTTTGAAAAAAAAATGTTCATAAAGCATTGAGAGATTGTGAGAAAATTAGTTGCTAGAAACCATTTGCTAAGTGGGAACTTTTGGAGAATCTTCGACTATTTTGAGCTATATTTTTTAGATTTGAAGATGCGGTTTAGAAGACTTTATTATATTAACAAAAGTCCTTTTTCTGCATTTGTTGGAAAATTTCTGCCTACTTCTATAAAAAAACACTTTTCAGAAAGTTATTAATTCAATTGTTCCTCTACAGTTAGTAGTTTCCGGCTAAGAGGAAAGGCTTATAATTTTGGTTAGTCGAATAAAGAAAGTTTACTTTTTCTTAGTTGTTCTTCGTTTTTTGCCTTTCCCACTTCCGGTCGTAAGCTAGAGTATCTCTTTTGCATTGTAGATAGCCATTCAAGGAAAAAAAAGATCTTCTTTAGGTCTCCTGAGAAATTTTTTGCTAGACGTGGGTCAAAATTAAACATGGTTGTGTCTGTAATTTTGATTTCTGATGTGCTCTATATTAAAAGTTTTCGAAACATTTTCTGAGATTTAACAAAAATTAGGCTACATTTTTTGTGCATAAATGCAAAATTCTCATTTTGCCTTGTTGATTTTCTCACACAAAATAGTGAGTTTTGTTTCTGATTTTGTGTAATTAGATATATGAAATACAATGCTCAACGCACAAAATCTAGCCACCATCGTTTACGAAGTCTAGAAAATTGTACGAGAAGGACATTTCTAATAAATTTCATATGTTACATTTTTGAAAAGCAGTATCAATAACTCATTCTGGCGTTCAAAAAATGCAATTAGCCATTTATTTTAATTTTTGAACTTTAACTTAATTTTTTTTGAAGAACTAAAGCATACAATAATTTCATTGAATTTTTTTTAACAATTGAATTTTTCTGATGTGGTTCTTTTTCTTTTTTTAACTTTTCCTTTCAAGTCTACCTACTGGTGGGCCTTGTTCACCTTATTTTTCAATGAATTGACGTCACACACATTCTCGGAGTTGAAAGTCTCAAAAATTTTCCATTTTTGTTATTTTTAGATGAAAACATACATTTTGTTAGCGTTTAAGAAATATTGTTAACCTATTCATCTTATGGCTAGCAGTTGTGTTGAAAGCTGACGAGTTAACAAGATAATTAGTTTCAATTTAGTGATAAAAAATAAGGACAAAAAGGTTGGCGCCAAATTTTTCAGTGACCCATTCTGAATTTCTAGTTGTTTTTATTGTTTTGATGGTTTTAAGCCAACAATGAATTGAAACGAAACACATTTTTCCACAATGCACTTTTTTCCTTTCCTATTTGAGCAAAGAACCGTACAAAAAGAACAAATTACAATAAATTGATAAAATTATGCTAAATGAGTTATAATACACCGCCTTTCTTAGGAAGTGTAAAACTCTTTGGCAATTTAATGGTTTTACTTTTTCCTTTGGTTTTCTCATTCTCATTAAAACATCGCATTTTCAATTTCTATTGAAAGGATCACCCGGATCTATTCTGTTTCGCCCCCCCCCCCTGTGTTTTTTATGATCCACAGTAACAAATTATATGTTGTTATTTAGCACTTTACTATGTAAGAAAATAGCACGTGCGCCTGGAGGTCATAAAAGATTTTTGCTCACTAAGCTGGGGGGACGGAACAAAATAGATCCGATTACCCTTTCATTAGAAATTGAAACTGTAATGTTTTTTTTTGTTTTAATTCTTACAAGTAATTTCCCATCAAGGCTACTTTTGAAGCAGAGGAGTAAAGAGACGAAGCTTCACAAAATAAGCGAAAAGCATTGAAATCAGAGAGTAATCTTTAAATTATGAACCATTGAGCCTTTCTGGGGTCGATAATTTACAGATTGCTCTCTGACTTCAATGCTTTCGGTTATAACGACTAGCTCTGATGGGCAAATTACTTGTAAGCATCGCCCAAAATCACAGTCATATGTACACATATTCTTATTTTCATCAGATTTGAAATGATTATAAAATTTGCGATCGCTGGAATTCATTGAAATATTGGATCTTTTCCGTTTGTGCCCCCACCCCCCAGTACGTTATGCGCCCCCCAGTTACAGAACACGTACCATTACATAGTAAACCATTAAGTAAAAATATGGCACGTGCGTCAGGGGGGTGCAAATAATATGCGCCCACTAAGCTGGGGGGGGGGGGGGGGGGCACAAACGGAAAAGATCCGAAATATTTATATGTTGCTTAGGTAACAGGTGAACCAATTGCAATGCCCCGATATTGCATCCACACACAGACCGCGCCTCAAGACGTGCTGGACAGACTGGAAAGATTGACAACCACTGGTCACTTCAACCGGAAGGGCCAGAAATATGTGAGTGCCGGCTATCACATGCAAAACACTGTCTACCATCAGATGACAAACAAGAACTTCCTTGAAAACGCATTCACAGGTACATTTTGATCAAACAGCCCAGTACTTTAGGCTGACATGTATGAAAATCAAGCCTACACAGAAAAAGTGAAATTTGTTCTTTCTTTTTAAAAAATAACAAATAACTACTTGTGCACATAAAAAATACGTTTATTCCAGCCTGTTACAAATAAGCTGTTAGTTGTGTTCTTTTCTTTTTTTTTGGGGGGGGGGCGTGTCATATCTTCATGACGCAACTTAACTTACATAAATTTTACGACAAAATTTTTTAGTGTAAGGTTGTCAAAAAGTAGCTGAAGTAGTTTCTGAGACATTTAGTCGTAACAAGCCAAACAAGAAATGAATGCAACAATTAAGAGTTTGCGAACACTTCTTGAGAACAAAAAGTCTAAAAGTAAAAAGAGCAATTATTTCAAAGTGGAAACCAGAAAACCCTCTCTAATCAGAATGTCTTTTGCACCAATAATTCCTAGCATTAAGTGATAGGACAGCCAAATGACCTCAAAAACGGGCAAATCTATAAACCTATGTTTTTCGAAAACAAGTGCTATCAAAGTGGGTGAAACCATTAGATGAAAATTGAGATAAATGAAATGCTTCAATAATGTTTCACCGTGGAGCAAATCACATTTAACCACAAAAAGGTCAAAAAAACTCGAAAAAAATACTAATAATTTTTTGAAAGCGCGTGATATGTTAATGGGATTCATAACATTAGGTATCATTTGAAATCAATAAAATGATTCAAATATGACTCATCGGTTTTCCACTGAAACCTGTAATTAAAATTAACAAGTGAAAGGACTACCGAAATGACCACAAAACGCGGCAGAACCCAAAAAACGCTAAATTTTCCCCAAGAACAAGTACTACCAAAGCCAAAGTTGTTAAACACGTTAGGAGAGATGAATTAAAACAATTAAGCAGCTTCAATTACGTCTCATTAGTGAGGCAAGAGACTAATCTTTGATGTGATTACGAGAAGGCAGCAAAAATCTATGACGTCATCAACTTTGGCTTGACAATGAAAGATGTCTTCAACTTTGGCTCGACAATAAAAATTGTCCCCAACTTAGGCTACAATTCAGGCAGTTATTCATTATATATCGTTTTCCAAATAGTGTGATTTAATGTGTGAGCACAGAATCTGAGATCCCACACAAAGTTTGGGTAGGGTGCGGAAACGAACTCGAGTCAGGAAATTTTTGGAAAGACTTAATTTTGTTTTTTTTTTGTTTATGAAAGTCTGTGGCTCGACTTATGAAAAGAATTAGGCTTGACTTTATTAGTCACCTCGATTAGTTAACTAAAGTCAACATTGAATCCCCCCCCCCCACCCCACCCACCACCACCACCTCCATCACCACCACCTGGAATTATAGAGTTTTTTTTCATAACGTCGAGGACCGGACTAGGGATCTATGTTCATTTTGTCCATTCAATTACAAAACTTAACAAAATTCCCAAACCGTTTCATGTTTCGGGATTTCTAAATTATTGAAAATTTTCTTGATCCAGACTACATGCAACCAGCTGGCACGATTGAATGTGGAATGAAGCCGGACTACTTTGACCAATTCTACCAAGTGTTGCACGACAACACTTGGGAAACAAACACCTCTCACTTGGCCGAAAATAAACTCTTGTCTCACACAGACGAATCATCACCAGACGCAATAAACCAACATGTCGAAACAACTGATGACAATAAAATTGAAGCCTCCATTATGCCGAGTGATGATTTAGCAGAAGCTTACGAGAAAGAGGATCAATTTGAAACCTTCGGTGTTGACGTCGATGATTTGAACAAGAGTCAAAGATTTGAGTCCAAACCCAAACAGGGTGATGGTCTGCCTACTCCGGCTAGAAAACAATCTGAGGATACTGTCACTTTTGGATCAATATAAACACGTTGGCACGGAATCCAGCGCCTCAAAAATTTTTTTAAAAGAAAAATATTCAGAACTCAACGAACACAAGTGTAAATTTTTCGAGCAGTTTCCTTTTACAAGTGAGTCAGTGAACAAAAATTTATGAGCATTCTTAAACAAACGAATGGTTGTTTTTGGAATGATAATGATTTGTATGAACTAATGATAATTGTTTTGTTACTGTACAAACAACGGTTTTAGATTGGCGCAATATACGGAGAAGAAAAGTGAAACAGTTCCAATTTTTGTAACATTGCCAACTGCAGCCATCAAAGAAAAGCCGAGAATTTATTAGTTATTGAGAAAGAGTCCTAAACATTCAAAATTTTTTAATTTAAATTTAAAATAAAAAACAGTTGAAAATAGTGAGAGTAAAGGTACTCTTTGTTCCAAGAAATATTATAGCCGCCGAAATTCAGTGTTAATTGTTCAGAAACTTTTTACTAAGAATTTAAATTTGTTAACGCAAATTACAAGTCATTTTTCAGAGGGCACTTGTTGAAGTCCGTGGCTCAAGACTGTATTTGTCAGGACCACTGTATCTGACTCTAACTGAGAGGTGCGCGATGGGACCGTTTTAAGTGGGCGGAACCGAGACCACAATTTTTCAAATATTATTAACTTCTGTATTAGGTCGCAGCCGCATGCGTGGCAGATTTACGTTGCAAATAGTATATCTCATCGAGTAAGTGTACTAAAAAATGTCGCTGTCTTTCACGACCATTTTTAAAGATTAGACTTGTAAGCGCATACAAACAACGGTGACAGCAAGTGAAAGTTCTTCAGAATTGCTTCAAAATGGGAAAAAGGATCTATTCTGTTTCGCCCCCATCCCAGTGTTTTTTACGACCCCCAGTTACAAATTCTATGTTGTTATATAGCACGGTTACTATGTAAGAAAATGCACGTGCGCTTGGGGGTCATAAAAAATGTATGTTCACTAAGCTGGTGGGCCAAAACAGAATAGATCCTCGAAATATCATATTTGTGCGCAATTCCTGTTTTTGAGCACGTGCTGAAAATTTTGACAAAATCAGATCTTGTGACTGTTTGCATTCGTTACAGTATATAATTTCCTCGACAGCTAACCGTCTCAATAGGACATAAATGCACGAAAAACTAATTAGTGATAAATTTCAGAAAGAATCCCTCGGAAAAATAATTGTGGATAAAGCAGACTAAAAATAACTACTGGATCTTTTCCGTTTGTGCCCCCCCAGCTTAGTGGGCGCATATTATTTGCACCCTCAGACGAACGTGCCATAGTTTTACATAATTATTTACCATGTAATGGCACGTGCTCTGAAACGGGGGGGGGGGGGATAACGTACTGGGGACTCATTTGCGAAGAATTGCATGCTCAGAATTGCGGAACATGGTTGCGTTATGTGAATGCGAGTGAAGAAACTCATATTTATTTCGTTTCAGTAAAACAGTGTGAAAATACGTGACGAGGTAATGTCACTGTTTTCTGCAAAAACCTCAAAAGCCCCATTAATGCAAAGTTTACCAATGACAACGTAGCAAGTGCCAGACTAGTACCCCCATTTTCCAAAAAAAAACAACAAAAACTGCTATGACTAAAGTTATCGCGATGACAATATTTTTTTTAGCAATTGAACTCAACAATCGTGGTAAAAGTTGTTCGCAATTTTCAGGTAGTCGGTTCTATAAACTGGAGAATCGCAGTCGTCACCACCAATTTCAGAAGGGGGGCCATATACTCAAGAAATTTAGTTACGTTATAATAAATTTTTTAAAATGAACTGACATCACTAATCGTTGCGTCTTTTTTAGTAGGTCATTTTGTGCAGGTTTAAAGTTTCGAAAAAACTTCCGGCAGGTGTGGTTTCCATACTAAAAAAATATGTTTTGCAATTTCTGCCTATCTTTCTTGCCATTAATTATGCGCTTCAATTGTTTGTTATCGTGCCTGATTTCAACTATCTTGTTTAACCACGAACTAGACAATTTGAGTAAAATCTTCGAATAGGTTGCTTTTAATCGTTTCTTCTCGAGAACTCTGTTGATGGATGTCAACTATATAAGTTCCTGAGCCTTAATGAAGCCAAAATAATTTAAACTAAAATTGCTTGAAAATCGCTTCTTTTGTTTGGTTACATTTTGTGAGCGTAGTTTCAGCAAATAAACTTCTTTGAGAATGAAAGCTTCGTCAGTTATCTGAAGGACTTATTATTCTGAAATTAATTTAAAAATCCAACGCTGAACAGCTTTTTATGACATTTGCTATAGGCATCTGATCCTACTCCAATGACAAAAAGTAAATGGTTTTTAAATTTGTTCAATAAACGCATGTCATAACACCGCCTGGTCTTGGTGAAACCTTTTTCATCTATTTTCTCGCCTTGAGACTGTTTGTAGGTAAGCGATTTTCGCCAGTTCGGAAATTGTGCTCTCTTATAGAAAAAACAACTCTCTCTCTCTCTCTCTCTCTCTCTCTCTCATGCAAAATCTGATAACGTTTTCAGGACAATTTCTGTGTTTTTGGATTCTAAAGAACCAAATTTCAAGCGGCATTTCTTCCGGTTGAAATTTGTGGATATCAAGTTAACCGATATAATCGATTATTTAAAAGCAAAAAAATTCAATTCGCAGCTGAAAATTGAGTTGAGGCTTGGAAGTGTGGGTTGCGCAGTAAAAATTTCAGCCTTGCTGCTGATAGCTTCTTCGAAACTGTTTGTGACAATTTTGTGGCATTTTTCTTTAAGTAAGCAATCAGAAAGTTCTAAAGCCAAATCTTTCATTTGTTTTGGTGTCAGGACAACATACCCAAAACAATAATACCCAAAGCCATAATACTCAATGAGCCAAAATACCCAATTCCATAGTACCCAATTCAATTGCCTAATGCCAAACTAATCCCAATGCCAAACTACCTATTTATAACTTAAGTTATAATGTTTGAAACAACGTACAGTCCCACAATTAAGATACCAATCTACAATTGAGGACAAATTAAAAAATTAGACGCAATTTAAGTATACAACACGCAAAATTATCACAGAAAATGAATTGATCGAAACAACTTGACGCGTCACTCTACTCTTTAAACTTGCCCAAAAATACAAGCTAAAAATGAGCGAAAGTACTTGGGACTACTTTCAAAACAGATTCTAAACAGAAGCAAAATTAGCATTAACGTTGCGAATGATTCCTGCACTGCTTCGTCCTTGAACCAATGGTACCGGCCTCTTTCGATCTTGTAATTGAGGAAATACAAGATTGTTAAACTAGACAGAATATTTGCAGAGGATAGACGAGCTAACTTAGTACTTTCAGAGGAATTATATCAGAGGTAAAAAAAGACAGGATCAGTAGAGACCCTCAAAATCCTTTGGCCCTCTGGAACCACAACAAAGATGCAGCAGAAGGCTTAGCAAGAACTACAAATGCAGTTGAAGGCTGGCATTTGGGCGTCACATCCCTTTTCCAAGGCAAGAATCCTGAATTCGGACTTTTCTGGAGAATATATCACTCGATGCTACTAGCCAAAAATTTGACATTATCAAAGCTTCAAGCGAAAAGGAGAACAGGAATCGAAAGAAATACACAGTTCTGAATGAAAACGTCAGAAAAATTTCAAAACTGATGATGTCTCATATTTACGTTCGCTTTCTGATCTTTTATATTAGTTATATGTGCGTTCTGTGGTATTATTGAATGAAGTTTTCCGCTGTGAACCTTCTTTGACGTGTACAGTGATATTTTGAGTTATCTTTCATGGATTACGTTTTAAACAAATTTAACCTAAAACGCGGTTCGACCTAAAAGGCGGTTTGACCTAAAAGGCGTATTGACCTAAAAGGAGGTTTGACCTAAAAAAACGGTTTGAACTAAAAGGCGGTTTGACCTAAAAGGCGATTTGACCTAAAAGGCGATTTTGACCTAAAAGCGGCATTTCAATTGTCGAAATTGCTTGTTCTCTTCACCTGTTCTGTGCAAGCCTTCCAAAAGTTGACGTCATTTCGTCTCGCTATGCGGTGAATTGGTTTTTTCTTCGCTATGAGTTCCAGCTAGTCCAAAATTTTATTGTCAACTGACTCCAATGTAAACATTGACTGCTCTTTCAATATTCTGACAAATAATCGTATCAATTTGCATAAAGTTATCGAAAATCAAAGCTTTGATGAAACGTCAATTAATATATGCTATTTACTCTCGCGGATCACTTTTTAACAGATCAACTTTCACATCAAAGCTGAACAAATTTTAAATTTTAATTGTAAAGTCGTTTTGAATGGCGGAGCATTTTGAAGAAGCATTTTAGTCTGTAAACGACTCCGTATAGACCTCATATGGTGGGTGCCTAGACGTTAAAATGTTGCCTCAAAACATGATTTGATAATTGCTTTTATTTAGCTTTATATGAGTTTATCAAAATGTATATCAAGAATTCTTAATTTTACAATCTATAGATATAGGTTTAAAATATATATCGAACTATGTGTGGATTGAAAGACAATAAATTAACAATTCATGCGCCATATACAGTATTAAAATGATCAATTCATTGTCGAAAACGAAGTAACACGACAGTTTATCTATGCTTATACACGTAACACAATCATAGATACAATAAAGAAAGATTGAGCCAGAAATCTTAGCAAACAGCTTTTTATAACATTAAATTCTTATTCTGATGGTTTTCGATCAACTTGCTCAAACTCAGTTTAGCGGTGGGTGTTATACTTAGTGAAAGGTAGCGCAAATTATTATGAATTGCGACCGAGAGAAATTCAGTAGTTATCAATTAAAATAATCTGTTGATGAAAAGCAAGGCAAAAAAATGTCCAAGCTCGGCGGCGGTATAAAAAATTTTCAAAAAATTAGGTATCAACTTAACTTTTCCTTGATAACCGTTGAAAGTTTTCTTTATCTATTTGACAGTATCCATTTGTATAATCAAATATGCCACCTGCTGTTCTGTATTACTACCACCCCCCCCCCCATTCGTAGGGATATTGTTTTACAAATCTTATGACAATTTTCCCTGATCAGAATTAGCAACAAATTACACATTCGCTTTCTCAGGCAGTAATTAGAAGCAAAATTTTGTTCGGAGGAGGAGAACAAAATTTTGATCGAATTTTGTTCGAAAATCAGTTGCTTACATGTCTTATTTCAATTGAATTCTTTTAAAACAAATGCTGACAGTTAATTTGAACTTTTCTTCGTTCAACTGAACTATCCAAAAATTTCACGGAGGTTGACTTCGTTTTCTTTACTGCTGTTGTTGCGGCTTCGATTTAGGAAACAATTTCTGTCTGATCTCCGGCATTTTGGTGTCTTTCACAGTAGCCAGGCGCGAGTCCAGAGTGTTCACAACTCGAATTCTCCTCCCTCTGGCCTCGACCGCCTCCACTCCGATTTGGTCATCCGGGAGGTAGTCGTTGGAGCTAATTGTCACGTTCACCTGTCGCTTAGTGGCTTGCTTGTACTTGTCCATGGCTTCCGGAAGCACCTAAAGGTCAGCATTTGCTCATATAGTTCAAAATTCTACAAGTATAATCCAAATCAACACTACCACCCTAAAACCACTGCAAATTTATTATAATAAGGTAATTGGTCTGATAATGGTAGCTTAGTACGCTTAGTATTCCACCTCCTGGTCATTCCAATACTTTTTCCATTTAACATTATCTTTATTTACTCAGGTGATTTAAAACCAATAACTGCAATTAAACTATTATTTGAATGCTTTGCCATCCATGAAATTTTCCGAGATAGTATGTAGTCATTCTTATTTAAAGCCACTGTCAAATTTCCACTAGCTTAACTTGTTTGAGTGTAATTAATACTGTGTGAGTGTGATTAAAGTCCATATATATGGCACGACATCCGAACACCGACAGCAATACACTTCAAGTAAACAAGGCGCTTCCTGGCTTTAATATTTTTGGAGCAAAAATAGGCAAGCATAAAATTTTGTCCTCTTTGTATTAAAACTCAAAAATCGAGAACTTCTATGTCAAATGTTGCCAGCAAAGAGCAACCCCACACGTTTTCTCAAAACTTAGTTAATAAAAAAATCACCGTTAAAAACTGTCGGAAAACAGTAGCGATAGCATTCTGGACCTGACGACCCAAATAGTTAACAATTGGCTAACAGAAGCCATTTTTACATATCTAAATAATTAATGTCACATTCATCAGGGCTCAAATAACATTCAAAAGCCCTGTCAGTTATAGTACGTAACTGCGCTACGTTACGTTACGCTAATGCGCTTCGGAAAATGTTCAGTTCGCGGTCATATCCCAATCGATACCAGCTCATTAAGCAGATCGAAGAGACTGGAGAAAGCAAACTGATATCACATCAACTCAACTCAATTCAAAATCTGAAGAGAAGAGGAGTGAAAAATAATATCTGATGATGTAAATCAGCTGAACAAAGTCATCTGGATATTTACTAGGAACGTGGTAATGACACGATTCCCACATCAAGTAACAGAAATGATGAACTGAAAATTCAAAATACATTTTAAGCCCTAATTTCAATTACGTGAACCAATTGTTTGCGTTTTGAAAAGATGCGATGCCTAACAGATCGAAAACACCTTTGATAAGCTGCAACACACCATCAATGATATTTCCTGGATTTCACATGGATTAAGTTGTCTAGGAACACTGTAAAACAATAGTAATAATAAACATCGAGCGAATGATTATTTACCCATTTGACCGAGTTACGAAGCAGTATCATTATATAAGCATAATGAAGTATGCATTTAAATAGGGACCTGTTTGAGAAGATTAACATCTCCCCTCCTGCACTTGAGTTCGACATTGTCTTCCAGCAACTGATAGAGACACTGAGTGACAAGTCCCCGCATGATCTTGCCCAGGAGGTTCGGGTCTTGAGAGGCTATCTTGGCCAGTCTCACCCTGGCCTCTTCTATCACACCCGCTATGTGTTCCTCTCTAAACAAACATTCAATGACAAGTCTGCATCTTTCGATTGGCTGATATCGAAAAAAAATTAGACCAGTACAATATAAATTTCGGATCTGTTCCCCCCCCCCAAAAAAAATCTAACCCTTAGGGACTGAATCGGGTGACAATTTCGCAACGTAAATCGTAAAGCATACTTGGATTGTACTTCAGTTATTGCATAATAGATTCTAATAAAAAGATTCCCCTTAGCTGTACAATTCCAATTTAATTGTGGATACCATTCTAAGTGATTTTAAACCAAAACAACAAACGTCCACCAATCTAAAACTGTAATCAATAATAACGCCTTATATTTTGTCTATGACAAACAATTTTGACCATCGAACACATATAACCGATCTAAAGAACGCAGACATATGACACGACATACTGCGCTTCAGGTGCAAGTGGAAGCAGAAGATACTAAAAGATCAAGGACGTACAAATCAATCAATTGGTCAAGTAATATTTTTGCATAAGACGGGACTACAATAAATAATACTTAAGGTTCTACAGTAAATGATTCTTTCTGGTAAAGAATTATATATCCCACGTGCTTCGGTCGGACCAGCCTCATACAATATCCCATCCCTTTTTGAAGCTTGTTATCTGGGGTGGAGCTCTATTGTGTTGTTGATCGGCGCGGGGAGATCAAGACGATTGGAACGTAACGAACACTTTTTGTAACCGGATGGATCACTCTTTCTCCTCCCCCCTCCCCTCATTGTAGCTTAGCACAAAATTTGGCATATCGTTTGGGGAAGTAACTAAAGGCATGGTTTCCCAACATGCGACGCAGATCTTTCAGTGCTTTAATCGTAGCTTTATTATCAGGTGCGAGTCTATCAAGGCTAAAATTTTAGCAGCTCGTCCGTATTGAAAGCACATTTTTGCCTTTTTGCTAACCCTTCTATTTCACTTCTATGGTGCCTTCTCGATGGTTTCATGCAAGTTGCCTCCTTCCGAAGACTACCAAACTCACCTGAATTCCAGCGCCAAGTGAACATCTGGGTTCTGAACGCAGTTGTTTCCTATTTGGGTGAACAATTGAGACCATCTGTATCGGAACTTTACAGTGACAAAGCGACAAATCGGCACATTTGTGCTCAATATTGTCAGTAGGTCAGGCAAAACAATCTCATGTCCGCCAAAAGTCTACCAAATGATCATAGATAGTAAAAATTCTGCTCAGAATTAACTAAGGGATAAACAATTTTGGCTGAAATTATGTTAGAGATATCTTTGTGCTCTTGTTATTTCTGAGAACTTTTATTGGTAGACAAATTGGCGGGGTATGAGAGTGTTTTGCCTGACCTACTGACAAAATTGAGCACAAATGTGCCGGCTTGTCGCCTTGTCACTGTTAAGTTCCGATACAGATGCTCTAAATTGTTCACCCCAATAGTAAACAACTGCGTTAAGAACCCAGAAGTTTACTTGAACTGGTAAAAACTATTTTTTACCATCGAACTGCATCCTTAGATCGAGCAACCGTGGAGGCAAAAAACCAAAATAATCTGGATCAAAGATTGTCGCGCCGCCTAGCGCGCTGGAATTCTGGTGAGTTTGGCAGTCTTTGAAAGGTGTCATATGTCACGGAAGGGGAGACGCCATTGCTAGACAACAGAATTCGAGACCGGGTCGAAAAAGTTTGTTCCTCAGCTAACTTATCGCCATTGACAGAAAAACGAAACCTTATCGGTGATAGCGCTTCCCGACCTGGAGAAAACGTGGTCCTGGACGGCAGATCGTTCTGCTGCTCTTGACGTTACGGTGATTTCTTTTCTGCAACCAAACATTATCCAAAATGCGGCTGAAAGTGAGGTTACGCAATTGAAGCAGCTGATGATCGAAAATTTAGGATGTATGAGCAAAATGTTCTCAGCGAGGTATTGCGTTCATGCCGTATTAGGTGGTTTGTCCTCAATTTTCAAGAAGACATTAAAACGAGCAGCCTCACTTTCAGACAGCAGGAACTATCAATCGGAGGGATTTGCCATTGCATTCGACGAATGAGCTCAGTCACTCTCAGTAGTTGTAATTCGTGGGCCTGCGGTAATGTTGCTTGCTCGCGCGCCTCGGATGCCTCTAGAACTTTATTCACCAGAGTAAAGTTAAAATTTTCAAACGCGTTCAATTTGGGGATATAATTACCATATACAATCACGAGTTTTTATTCTTACCTGACCAAAGTGTGGAGAATAGATATATAGTCATGGTAACCAAGTTAATTGTTAATTTATTATCAATTTTTTTTTAAAAAAAAACTAGAGATTACAGTCCAAAGGGAAGATTCAAAATGAAACATGCAAACAATATAGGCGCTATTTGATTAGAAATCTATTTAATAACCGGCGAATGAGTTCAGCTGCTTAAAATAGGTAAAAAAAAAATTGCCCAGCAAAACTAAGTTTGTTCGAGAGTAAATATTAAACTCTGCGCACAAACATTTCCATTCCCTGGGAAATTCATAATACAGAAACTAAAGACAAACACATTCAAAAATTTTAATAAAAACATTTTAGCAAAATCACTTTCCTTTTTGTGTTAATCAGAGCTTGCCTCAGATCTCGCGTTCTCAGGCAAAGAAAAGAAACGAGAAATGCTGAAAACGAAAAAAACAAAAAATTGAAAATTAACATAAACCAGCGAACGATGGACAAATTGCTCTGGAAACACGAGCGGGACAATTTAATTCAGGCGATTGAAGACAAGATAATTTTCATGGGTGCAAAAAATTACGCCCAGGGAGGGGTTCGGATCCCCAACCTCCGGCGTTTTAAACTGAAGCACTTTACAGTCGGCTATCCGGGCTTTGCTAGCTAGACATTCTACATTCGCATTCGCTTTTGTTTTAGTAACAGGCTTAATTTTTGAACTAAAGCAACATAGTTCACACAAAAATAAACAAGTCAAGCCTGAAAGAGCCACT
Source organism: Convolutriloba macropyga (assembly GCF_964194025.1). Taxonomy (NCBI): domain Eukaryota; kingdom Metazoa; phylum Xenacoelomorpha; order Acoela; family Convolutidae; genus Convolutriloba; species Convolutriloba macropyga. Next base: position 2,602,492 of record NC_134478.1, on the reverse strand, counting down.
CGGGAATTGAAATTGAAAAAATGCTCTCAAACAAAACGGTCATAAGCTAATCAATGAAGGACTACATTTTTAATTCAAACCCGGATACTATCTTTATATCTCTTATTTCTATACGACACGCGAAGAAACTCAGAAAAGAAAACCCTTGAAACTACCTTAAAGAGTTTGCCGAAAATAAACATTTTAACCCATTTTTCTAAAAATTCGATCCAAATAATTCTAAAACATACCCGGCAGATTGCCGGAAAATAGCCGCCGTTGATTCCAATAAGCATAATTGGGATTGAACGAATAGAATATATTGAAAAAAAAAAATTTTTGTACAAAAATATTTTCTAAGTCCGATTTATTTTGATGGCATTTCGTAGTTGAACATACTTCTGTTTCTTAGAGAGAGGCTACAGGGGCTACTATCAACACCAATAAGCATTAGAGGTGGTAACTAAGACTTATAGGAACGACGTTCAAATAGCGGGCATCTAAAATTGGGCTTTATGGGTTTATCCCGTTTCTATTTCTGACTTCAATTTTTTATACCGACTCTGTTCATTTTGAATTGCTTTGCTTAGCAACTGATGTTCAAATTCACTTTTAGCAGAATGAGAGAAGAGAGAAACTAGCCTAGAGAAGTCAAAGATTTCACGCAAAATGTCGAAAAAGCGGCAAAATGGTAAAGCGAAAAAAGTTTGACGAAGTAAAAAAAAATACGTCCGCAATAATAGCCGGCTGAGAAGATGAGGGCGGCTATTAATCACAATGAAATTCACTAGGAGGCTCTAATTGATGTCAGAGAATATGATAAACCACTTAATGATAAAAATTGAAATATGAAACGACTAATTGCTCTCGAACAACAGGCGAAGCAATTTAATTCAGGGGCTGTAGCCTAGATAAATTTTTCTTTATGGGAGAAAAAATAGGTAATCACGCCGGGATTCGAACAATAGACCTCCCGATCCCTAGCCAGAAGCATTGACCACTCGGCTATCATGCCTTTCTTTTGCTATGCTGTAATCGATTTTATATTAGCAACAAGCTTTACTTCACAGTGAAAACAATAGAGATCACTAAAAAATGAAGAACAAAAGCGTGAAAAACTCACTTGAGAAGTCAAAGAATGTCTAGACAAGCGCAAAAACGGTCAAACAAAAAATTTGCATAAGAAAAACCAACACGTTTACAACAATTGCTACGAACTTCGTTCGAGAGCAATTAATGATTAAAAATGTTAGGAGCACATTTGATTTGACTTAGTAAACATAATAACCGACTAACGTGGGGCGAATTGCTCTCAAACGACCGGTTGGCTTCGACAGTAGCTATCCATGGTTTAGTGATGCTAGCTTTAACTTAATTGAAGGAGCTTGAGGTGAGCGCAGCGGGGGGGGGGTCAACGGTGGGAGAGGGGTGAAGTGGGGGGGGGGGGGGGGGGGTCAACTTCTAAGAACCGCCCTTCACACCATAAGTATAAGTCTCCTTCACACCATAAGTATAAGTCTCCTTAGTGAATCGCATACTTGGAGACTAGTGAGCTGAAAGGCTCTAGGAGAACTTAATGCCCGGTGATCGCCACCGATTTATCCTGTTTTTGAGGACGAGAAGTCAAATGGGTCAGACGAAAAATCGGTCAAGCGAAGCGAGAAATCGCATAAAAAAAGACCAACAGGACTAATATAATTGCTACAAACTTCGTTTGAGATCAATTAAACAGCCACCAATTCGGTTTAGCTACTTGAAATTGTAAATGATAGATCAATTTGGATTACGTAAACCTCAAAAAGTACAGAATGGCGTAAAAGTCAGTCGAATAGTCCATCGAAAAAGGCACACACGACTACAATACATGATTCAAGCATCATCGGAGAGCAAATGAGAAATGTAGTCACCTGTGCTTGAGTACTTTGAGTCTCTGCTGGTTAATTTGGGTTGAGATGTGAATCTTTCTCTGCAACTCAATCTGCTTCAACTTCTTTTCCTTCTCCGCGTCCAGCTTCGTCTTCGCAACATTGATCATTCTAAACAAAACTTTTTTTGGATCTTTTCCGTTTGAGCTGCGGGGGGGGGGGGGCACAAACGGAAAAGATCACTTTTTTGCAATGCAAAAGTCAACGAGTTGCATAACAAGAAAATTAACTGAACTCTAAAATAAAGTGATTGAATTGTTCTTTCAAAAGATTCCCTCAAATACCTTTTTACCATTGAGTCTGTAATTTATTCGAGTCTTTCCCATTATAGCCCCCCTCCCCCCCCCCCCCCCCCCCCCCAGCTTAGTGGTCAGATAACCTATAACCCCCCCCCCCCAAACATCGTAATTAAACCATAATGGGGGGCTATAATTTCATGGGGGGGGGGGGGGGGGGGTGGCTATAATAGGAAATACCCATTTATTCGTAGTCAGAATGTGAAAACTTTGCCATTTCAACAGCAGAAAGCAACGACCCAATATCACAATATCAAGCATGCTCTATCCCTGTGAGTGGGTGTGAGTTTTTTTCTGGGAACGGAGGGAGAGAGGGAGGGGGAGGTGGGGGTGGGGGTAGAGTTTGATCAGGACCTGTTTTTCTCCAAGTTGTAGTCTGCGATGGCCTTTTGGGTGATCTCGTTTGCCTTCTCTTTAGCATCCTGTTGTATGAATGCCACCATTTGAGAGATCTGCTTCTGCACTTCTTGATCAGACAACGTCATCTTGGATGGAGTCAAGTTCTAGTTCTATCACTAAGCTTCTCAGGTATTTCTTAAATCACGATTTCAGCTCTCAGCTTGACACCGTTTATCAACCCAATCTGAAAAATACGAATAATGAAATAGATTGGTCAACTGAGATTGCTAGTCAACTGCTCAGATGCAAAAAAAAACGGGTCTTTCCCATTATAGCCCCCCCCCCCCCAGCTTAGTGGTCAGATAACCTATTCCCCCCCCCCTCCCCCAATCATGGTAATTATACCGTAATGGGGGCTGTAATTTCATGGGTGGACTATAATGGGAAGGACCCAAAAAACAAACCCAAAGTCGGGCTTGTTTATATTTCAAGTAAACAAAACCATAACAATGCCGTGATTTAATCGTAACATCCGACACAGACGCTCAAAAAGGATCGCCTGGTTCGAAAACTAAGAAGTTACTTTTTCGTTAAGTGCAGTTTTGAAAAACGATATTTCAATAATATTGATTTAGTAAAAACAATTTTTATAATTATATTTGAGGGAAAAAAAAAAACATTTTAGTCCGCTTAGCACAGAATTGAAATTCAGATCAGCGTTCATTTCGCCGGTAAGATTAAGATTTCTCAAATTATGCACCTTCTTAATTAAAAAAAAAACAGGTATCACAGAGGCAGCAAAGAAGACGAGACGGAATCAGCGAGTATGTCACGTACTCCCGAGCACAAAACCCACCGAGCGTGGGCAAATGTTCCACAGAGCATTATAAAGCGATTTAGTCTGATATATATTGCATTTCGTACATATTCTAAGAGCATCAATTTGAGAACAAATTTCTGCCGTGTTTCATAACTCACAAATCTCTCATCTTCGATAATTAATCACAGCTATGTAAGCTAAAGCATAGATTGGATTTCAATAAGCAAACAACTTGTGTTTGACAAGAAAGACCACCTACTAATTTCTTATTGACTTGAAATGAAATCACTCAAGTGAAGAATTTCGGCATCTGGTCTAAACTCAAACGCCAGATAAACTCATTATTTCAATGCTAAATTTTGACTCACTGCCATTAAACACATACCCCTTCGCCAGCATATGGAAATTAAATACCAGCAAACTCGAAACTGCTTCCTCCTGAGAGAAATTTTGATTTCTATTACCATGGAAACTAATTTTGTTTTAGCTTCGAAAATAGTTTGCAAAGACTAATAAGAGCGTGAACTAGCCAGTATGAAGATGTAAAAGTATCAATTTTAGAGGTTCACAATCTACCCGGGAGGGGGGGGGGGGTTGCAAGTGGTGAATGTCAAGGTAGGCTTGAGCAAGGCTTAGAATCTAAACACCTAAAAGGTGATGGCTATATAAAGAAGCAGCCCTTTTAATTGCATTCATTTATTACTTTCGCCAAATTCAAATTCAACTTTTCAAATTTTCGAATTCAATTTTTTTTTCAAATTCAACTTGTCCATCAGCGTCATATTACATGTAAGTCAAAATAAATAAAGACGAATTTATGATATCATTTATCTCTGAATCTATTCTCAAAAATATGATGTTTAATCTATTAAAAGCGAGCTGTCAATACAATAGCGGCCGTCTGGTTATCAAAAAATATTCAATACAGAACAAGCGTCAGCACTAATGAACATGCCATTACACATCATCAGTTACCAAATTTGATCAGTGATTCTACAAAAAACGTAAACTAAATATTCAAACTGGCTTTTGTAATTGTTCAAGAAAAATCGCTCTATCTTCACATGTAATCCTGAAGCATTACAAACAAAATATGAAAAGCTCTTCTTAATTAATTAACAGCTTGCATAAAATTAGTCGAGAGATTTCAAGCAGAAAATCTCAGCAGTAAAACAAAAAAACTAACAGCAAGACTTTTGAAAGTATCTTGAAGAACCAGTGGCTAAGAATCAACACGAACAAGGTGAGTACAATTTTTTTTATCAGCTATCAAATCTACACGCCAAATTAACAATATCATACAACAGAACTTTATCGACTGCCTCATAGTTTTAATTGTTTGTGTATCCAGTTAGTTGATTCCATTAATATATACCAAAGGAGCTTTAAAATCAATTGAGGGTCCTATCCCCTCAAAACACATACGTTTTACAATCATTTATGTAAAAAACTCAGAACCTGGGGAGACAACCGAGCATTAACCGACTAACGTTGGAAAAATTTCTCGCGAACGACAGGCGGGGCAATTTAATTCAGAGGGGGCTGTAGCAACGAAAAAAAATTTTTTCCATGAGTGCAAAAATGCCGACTACGGGGGATTCGACCCCGCGACCTCCTGCGTCCTAGACAGAAGCACTTACCACTCGGCTATCAGATACTGTTCACCGCCTAGCTTACAATCTCTTATGTTTGCGACGCAGACTTAATTTCTAAATTAGAGAATTTTAGGTAAGCAAAAAACCAAGAAGTCAAGCGTGACAAAGTCACTCAAGATGTGAAGTCGATAGGATGTTCTAGAAAACAGCCAAGTTAACTTTTTGTAAAGAAAAGACGGACGTTTATGCCCCCGTTACCGCGCACATGACGTTACGTAGTAAAAGTATGGCGCGTGCGTCTGGCAGGTGCAAATAATATGCATCCACTAAGCTGGGGAACACAAACGGAGAAGGAGCAAAAAGCCACAAGTTTACAATAATTGCTTCCAACTTCGTTCAAGAGCAATTAACATAAAAACTCAGAAATTATTCAGCAGAAAGCAGGAAACGGCTCAAATACTCGTGCAAATTGGACACTAGTATAGTTGAAAAGGGTGTAGTTCAGAGACTGTCAGAAATTCTCAACAAGGCCGTTTAACCATGATTAATAACATCAATTACTACTGCAATTATCGAGTACAGTACAATAAACACAAAAAATGAGTTGAAATTTGACACTTTTCAAGTCGCTATCGTCACAATATCGTCCCTTTCTCCAAATTCAATCATTTGCAAGATCACATCCAATTTGTATAACTATCGAACAAGAAAATTGAAGTATTAAAAACAAACCGACTAAAATCGGTCGAATTGGTCTCGAACGACAGGCGAGCGAATGGTTTTGGTAATATACAGCTTATGTACAGGGAGTCTAAAAGCTGGTAAGGGGTAAATAGTATGTGTGTGCGGGGGATGGAAGGGCGCGGTCCTAGATCGCTCTTTAACCTATGAATATCTGCGTACAGATCCACATTCGACAATGGTCAAGAATCACTTCGACACAATTTCCCGTTTAGCTTTTGAAGGATAAGAACATGGCTTATTTTATCGGATGCCTTTATAAAATCTATGAATGTTGCCATAGTTACGCCATGCACCATGCACGCTAACCGAATGGGTAAGGTAAAGAAATGCATAAATTTTTCCTATTTTCTGAAAGCCAAGAGCTTATCACCAGCAATTACCAGACACGAGTTATTCTGTCGCACTTTACAAAGTTAAAAAAACCATTAGCATCGTGCATGTTTTACCCATTTAACAGGGGGAGCTCACGTGGGCATGAAAAGATCATAAAAAGGACAAATTCCAACTCAGACGGAAAACTTTCAGCTACAAAGCAAATAAACAAAGAACACGGTACGACAGTATTTTTTTTTATTTCTGTCGTTCAAATTTCCCTTTAACCGGCAAGTGTTTGACCTCAACGAGAGAGCGAGGTTCAACAAACGTGCTTTTTATCATTTTCTGCTCAAAAATTTGCCAGAAGCAGGAAATCAGTAAAAAAAAAACGGAAGAGTCAAACCAAGATGTCAAGAACAGCGTAAGCAGAGGATCACAAACTTTGTAAATGACTGCATTAAATGACTTAAAAACAACTCAAACTAATAAAAGTAAAACTTTTTGCAGAAAAATCTATTAAAAACAGATACAAGGGATGTTCGTTAGTCTGTGCCTTATTAGAGCTAGTTTTTACGCCTGCTTTAACCCGATATACTACAGAGGATAATGAAAATGTTAACAGTCACTTTTTACAATAGACAAAGACATAATTAACATGAGTGTCAGGCTAGCAACTGAGATTGGCTCTTGTATACAAAGCAGAAAATTGGATTTATCGTTACTTCATATGGCGTTGGGTTGGCTAACTGATTTCTACGGAAGTCTAAACACGGATATTAAAAAAACAATAGTTGGATTAACTTACGACAAAATTCTCAAAACAGATCAAGATAAAAAAAAGATAAAAATCAGCGGCTAAAAACAAGAAGTGATGCCATCGTGGTCAAATATCGGCAACTTGAGATTTTGGCAATTTACAAAATTCACACTAACTCACATAATTCCAAACGAAGAAAGCTTGCCAATCAAAGAACATAGCCGGCAGATTGCCGGAATAGCTGCGAAAGAATAGACTTGCGTGCCGTGTAATAGAGAGAGACAGATACAGATCTAAATTGAAAATCGACGCCGCTCAAAAAGCTAGGTAAAAAACATTCAGGGATAAATTAATAAAGTTGGTTAAAATTCATTCCTCAGAAGCCTCATATTAGGTACCTTTACTGCACATATGAGTTCCTTTGACCTTAAACTAATTCAAATTAAACTTAAGTTTTAAAGTACAAAAGTCATTTTATTGAGTGAGGTACGTCACGTACGATCAAAATCTAATCACGCAAATGATCTTAAAATCTTTGCTAGAGAGAGAGAGAGAGAGAGAGAGAAATGACGTCACGCGCGCAAACACCGTTAGTGAGAGGCAGAAGTTATTCAGAAAATTTGATTTTTTTCAGCTTTGCTGTGTGAACAAACGTAAAACGAAAAGCGTCAGATGATGAAACAAAAAACATAGCAGGACAAGTCCTGACGAACAATTCAAAGAATTTTCATTGATTAAACAAAAAACTAGACCTAGAACGGACTACGAATGAGTTGGGAAAACCATTTGCAAAAAAAATCATTAAAGAAATAAAAAAGAAAACCAATGTCAAAATGCCGCATGTGAACACCAGCGAGAAATAGAAACCTGGTTCAAACAAGAAACTAGGCCTAGAATGAACTATGAATGGATTGGGGAAACCATTTAGAAAAAAATCCGATCCGAAAAATTGAAGAAACAGTAAAAATCAATGAAATTGCCGCATGTGAAGAGAAAAACCAATAGCGAGAAATATAAATTTGGTTCAAACAAAAAAAAATATGACCTGAATGAACTATGAATGGATTGGGCAAAGCATTTAGAAAAAAACCGCTCCAAAAATTCGAAAAAAGCAGTAAAAATCAAAATGAAATTGCCACATGTGAACAAAAAACCACCAGCGAGAAAGCGAATTTTTGTCCAAACACCGTTTTCTCACTCTACTTTAAAATTAGAGCGAAAAAATTCACGCCGCAAAACCACTCGCTTTTTCGCTCCATTTCCTGTTTCGGCGTGACCAAAATCACTACTCCAATTTTACTTCAAAAATCATGAAAAGATCTTAGAAAAAGACAGCGCCCCGCCCCAATACAATTCAAATTCTTTGAGTTGTAAAAAACCAAGAGCACCGCAATATAGCTCTGCTCAGCTTACAGCTTCGCAGCTATAAAAAGATTTTAAAAGGTTTCAGTAATCCGAACAGGAAAGCATTGAGACTACAACCGCAATACAAAACTTTCCATTACGTAACAAGTATTTAATGATACAAATGTATCAAACGCTATTCGAAACCAATTTCAATGTAACAATTCATGATTAAAAGTCACAAGTTTCTGCAAAACTGGAGATAAGTTTTTCTGCAAATTGCAAACTCAGAGAATTTGATTCCACCATTTATCGCACCAGAAATAAATCAAAAATTATGTTTCAGAAAATCAAAACAAACGCAACCAAATCAGGAACGAAAACCATCACAATTACACAAGAAAATTCTACCAATACTTCTGCAATGGTGTGTCTCCGTTGCAAACAGGGTGGCGTCCTTTTCATTTGCAAATACTGCATGGAGGAACACTGCAAGAAGTGCAAGAAATCTGAAGTGAAAAAGGGATGCGTTTCCTTTCCCCTCAGAAAAAAATTCTGCAAGTGGACAAATTAATGCGCATTTTGCACGCAATAATTTTAGAGTCTAATAAGAGCTGATACTCTTCGTCACAACTAATACAGACTATTGCGTCCATTAAAAAATAGTAATTTTTGACAACTTATCATATTACAATGAAAATTAAAAAGGGGGTTTTGGGGGGAATACAATTTCAACTTGAGATATAATGCTTAAATCTAAAATTTGAGCTATTTATCACCACTATAAGAGACGTTTATCATCATGTTTCTTTATTTAATTGTTTAATTTAGAAACTAAGTAATAAAAGTAATGTAAGCGTAAACCAACATAAGGGTGTAAATTCAAGTATAGATAGATATATTCTACAAGGGGAAAGAAAACGCGTCTATAAAAGGGTGACCCTTGTCCACAGTGCAACGAGGCGAAAGCGATGGTTCTCAAGGCTGAGATGAAACACAGAAAGACAACCCAGAGGGTGCAAATGAAACTGGCTTTAGCTTCCGCCTTTGCAAAATGACCTATCATATTGCCTGACCTTTAATCATTAATAGAATAGTTAGATTTTGAATTGTATAATTATTAATTTACCTTTTCATGGATTGATTTCTAACTCAGATCGCCACATTTCTATTTCTCTATGCCATTTTTTCATATCAAAATGGCCTGAAACATTGCCTATCTTTCAATGAAATAGTTCGATTTGACTTGTATAATTCTGATTCGAAATATGGCGATATACAACAATCTCTTCAGTCTTATTGTGACATTAGAGCATTGAAAGCTAACAAAAAAGGAACAAAGTAACAAATAAAATCCGTCAAGAAAAATGGAAACCAGTCGAAAATCGTATTAGCTCCTTTTAAATTTCAGCATGTAACGTTGACAGCATGTAAAATTTAAGCATAAAAATTTGTTAGACCGAGTAGATAAACCATCAAGTTCATCGTTTCAAAAGCAATTCCATTTAGTTATTTCAATCATTTTAATTACTTTCTCAATTGTGCGCAAATGAACTCCAAGGCTCTTCTGATATTAATTCTGGCACAGTGTTCAAATTTGAACTTCATCAGCATTAAAAGTTTCCAATTCTTTCAGAAATAAAGTAGTAAGTTCATTTATTCCAGCTTCGAAAACAAAATACCCAATGCCCTTCATGCTGAAAAGACGGTGATATTTCAGCAAAAATCAAGCCAGAATTGACAAACAAATGAGATCGAAGAAACAACAAGACGAAATTGTAATGTTATTTATTCCAACCCGTCAAATGATGAACAATTTAAGAACATAGGACAAATCCTAACACAAATCAAACAATTTTCGTTGACTAAATAAAATACTAGACCTAAATTGGACAAAATGGATTGGGAAAACCACTTCAAAAAATCCAATCAAATATTTCTAAAAATAGCAAATATCAAAGTCAAATCGCAGCATGTGAAAAAAAAACCACTAGCGGGAAAGCGCATTTTTGTTCAAACACCGTTTTCTCACTACTTTGAAATTGGAGTGAAAAACAATTCACTTCGCAGAACACTCATTTTTTCCCTCCAATTCCAATTCCGGCGTGACCAAAATCACTTCTCCGATTTGACTTCAAAAATCATGAAAACGGGTTATCAAATCTTTAAAACATAGCAGGACAAGTCCTGACGTACAATTCAAAGAATTGTCATTGACTACACAAATAATGAGACCTAGAAGGGACGATGAGTGAATTGGAAAAACAATTTCTAAAAAAAATCAGATCGAAAAACAGAAAATCATTGTCAAAAGGCCACATAAAAACAAAAAACCAAAAGCGAGAAACAGAAATTTGGTTCAAACAAAAAAATTAGGCCTAGAATGAACTATGAATGGCTTGGGAAAACAATTTAGAAAAAAAATCCGATTCCAAAAATCGATGAAACTCAAAAATCAAAATGAAATTGCCGCATGTGACCAAAAAACCTCTAGCGAGAAAGCGAATTTTTGTTCAAACACCGTTTTCTCACACTACTTTAAATTTAGAGTGAAAAAATTTCACGCCAAAAAACCACTCGCTTTTTCGCTCCACTTCCTGTTTCGGCGCGACAAAAAATACTACTCCAAATTGACTTCAAAAACATCAAAATGTGTGAAAAGATCAAAAACAGAGACAGCGCACCAATACAATTAAAACTCTTTGTATTGTAAAAAAAAAGTAAGGGCAGCACCCCAATACAATTCAAATTCTTTGAATTGTTAAAAGAAAACAGAAAACTACCCCCCATGTCATCTTCAGCAAAGCATTTAAATATCATTAGGCACCCTCTACATCAACTGGGTGGCCAGTAACTGTATAATTTTTGAGGGTCTGCTTGCTTCAAGAATGATTGTAGTGCTCTGTTTTCGGGGAAATAGAAAAGGTTTGTAAAAAATTGTCAAGCTCAAATTATCTCGTGCTCCCAATTATTTATCGGTTTTTGCGGTTTTTAATCTTGAACACACAGCAAATGACATGTGAATTCTTTGTATCATTTTTGAAAAACTCGCTTTTCGTTTTCTCTGTAAAGTAAAAACACAGGACAGGCTAAGAAAGTGCTGTTGTGACAATACTTTTTTCTATTTTGTTCCTAGAAACTTGAGAACAGAAGACAATATTTTATTAAAAAAATTGATAAATGATGCAATAAAATCCAAAAAAATGACAAAAAATTAGGCACAACAAATTCAGGCTATCAGAGGGAACAGAAACTCAAAATGCTTTTGTTTGAAAAACTTCCGTTTTTTGTATAAGCTTTTACCAAGGTCTTTAAAATAGGTACTCAAAACGTGTGGTAATCAAACGAAGACAGATACTACAAGCAGAATAACAGCATAAACATCAACAGGACTATATAAAAATCATTGAACGCAAAGGAAAATAAGCTTAAATTTTCACATTATTAGATACAATAAACAAAAACATTAATTTCAAATAATTGTCAACCAACAGCTGATACGATGTGTCTTTCAGGACTGTCTATTGTAAATCAAGTTGCCCATGGCAATTTGGCGGAAAAAGTTTTCGGAAATATGGTCAAAAAGAGTATAGAATGCCTTGTTCGAGAAATCCGCAATTTCTGAGAAAATTTAAAAACTACTCTGATCTGAATTAACCATAACAATGAAACGCTCACAATTTTTTTGTCAAAATTTAAAAAAAAACCTCGACAAACATCAATTTTGATCTTCCTGTGTAAAATCAAAGATCCACTTCAAATCAGGAAGTTTATTAGATCGAGATATTGACTTCATAGTATATCAAAAATGCTATTAATAAGAATTGCACAATCTGGGCTGACAAATTGTTAAAAACTTCGCCATTGTGTAAAACATTGAATTTTTGTCGTGAAGTTGAATATTTGAAAAAGTTTATTCATCAAACGATTAAATTTTTCAACAGTTTTTCAATGGCCACTATTTACGTTTCTCCCAAAAAGATACTGATATGAACAAAAAATGATATGAAAGTCAAACCCAAATAAAAATTAGTTGGAACAATATTTGATAACATCACCATCACAAGCAAAGGGAGAACTATCAGAGCCTTAGATTCTAGTTTTATTTTAGAACTTAGAATGCGAGCTCTAATTTCGACCGCTTTAGATCAAGTAAACAAATTGAAAAAGTCGTATAGTATTAGAGCTGCTAGAAATGAACGGCTAATTAATCCGGCATATCGACCGCAAACTTTAAAGCGTTAATTACCACTACTTTCAGCACCCTCCACACAAATTAACCAGCGCTTAGGCTAAAGTGTTAATTACCACTATTTTCAGCACCCTCCACACAAATTAACAAGCGCTTAGGCTAACCTTATATTAACATTTGAGAGCCTCAGTCTAAGTCTGGATTATCCAGGACCACTTTTAAATTAGAACAAGAACACAATTTACGTAGGCACCGCAGAGACTGTTCAATTTCCCTGCTCTTGAATTGACATTTGCAACTCAGGGAAACTACTAAGAGCAAGGCAGGTGGGTCAGAAGGAACACAAAAAAATCGCCCACAAAATACAAGGTTATCTAGTTTTAAGAGAAGGTGGAAATCAGCCGCCTACACGGTGATGAAACAGGCCCAAAGGCTACCGCTTTCTAATATTTTTAAAGGAAAAACAATAGGCTTCTTGAGATAAGCAGAGTTAATTCTATCGATTTGTCGGCCAAAAGGAAATCGTTTAACTATGAAGGTGAACATGGTTTTCCGCCCCCGATCGGCCCAATACTTCACTGATAATATTGAGGAAAGAAACGGGACGATTGATTATTGTTCACAAAATACGCTGCAGAAAACAGCCTAGTCTTTTGATAAAAACTTTTGCTATCAAATTCTAGTTTAAACTAGATCAAATATATGTTCGGATTCAAAGTGATTCAAATTGACTCTCCTTTCTAACGAATTAAGACAATTATTAGACACCAACTCAACCAGAGGATCTAAATGTGCCAGAACATTCCGAAACAACTAACAAGCAGCTAAACCCGATTTCACAGGAAATTAGTAAGCATGTATAATTATACTCATCCTTTTGTAAATTAACACTTTCAGCCCCCAATCTTTCAATTGAGATTTATAGCACAAACAGGTCTGAGGCATATATATTTGCCTTCGAATTGTTATATCGTTTGTCAAGCTAGATCGGCATACATAAGAGATATTCCGTATTGTGTGATCTGTAGCAGTCCGACTTAATTTGATAGTCGCTGCCGACAAAATTTCTAAGATCAATTTTATAACACAGATAAAAGCAGGCAATAAATAGCACCTGAAGTTAAAACTTATTTGAATTCAAATAACCTCATTGATGCTCAACTGCATGTTTTGAAGTTTTTCGACCGCTTGCTCATTTCAAATTTATGGGACCAACTATCCCCCGCTAAATAATCCCTCGACTATCCCACCGAAATAATGGCGATGTCTGTTCCAAAATACAGGTTAATTGACCAACTCTAATAGTCTTGTGTTTAGACAAAGTTATCATCATACTAAAATACAAATCAGAATTTAATTGTAAGAGCTGAAAACTTGTAGTCATTTGTGATCAAGTCTGAACAAACTAAACATTATTAACGTAAACTTAGTGATGATGACCCGAAGTGCGATGGAGGTATTTCTCTTCAATATATTTGTTCACATCTTCGGCTTTCACCGGGTCAACTTCACAAACGTCCAAATCTCCACAGCTAACGTAAAGAAACCTTCTGTCCGGAATTTGACTGTACTGAACACGGTTCACAATTGCCCAGCAAATGCCATAGACTCCAATAGCTCCAAAGAAAAGTCTATGCCATTTAGTTTTGTGTATCATTCTGGGATACGCCTCGGGGAAAATGCGCGACAGGACGTTTCGCTTCGCATCAATCACCATCTGAACTATTGGGGTGTACTTTGGTACAAACTGAAAAAAAACAGACCATGTTCAGTTCAATCTTTGAGATATATGCTTAATAAAGTTGGGTTTAAGGCGAGCAATCAACAGTACTGAGAAAAAACTCTTGCCATAATAAAGTGAATCTCGTCCATTTTGGACTCTTTGAACCGTTTATTCTGTGCGGACTCTTTGAATTCGTTTATTCCATTAAATGTTATTATATAGCGCATTATTATGGATATTTGATAATTCAAAAAAAAATAGCAAAACTTAATATTCAACTCTTTTCTAGATTTCAGCGCTTAACAACCAATCTTAATTAGCTAACAGACAAAATCAAGACATATAAACATAGCCGACTAACGTCGGGCGAATTGCTCTCAAACGACCGGCGGGCGGTTGTCAGCACCTAGCCACTGTTTAGTGAGGTTAGCTTTCGCTTGATTGAAGAGGCATGAGGCTAGGGTAATAGACGATATTATCACGCCACATAACAGCCGCTGAAGTCAACAAAAGAGTTAAGGAGAGAGAGAGAGAGAGAGAGAGTGCGAGGTAAAAACGTGAGCGAGAAAGAGAAGGAAAGAAACGCCAACCAACACACACGCACACAGGGAGAAAGAGAGAGAGAGAGCTAGAAATTTTTTCCATGAGATTCTAGCCTTGTTAGTAACTAAATCATAAAAACTGAAAGTGCAAAATTCAAGAAAACTTTCCACATTTCGCAGTGACGAAAATGTTCAAAGAACTTTTTTTGCCTCTGGATTTTTGCCATGTAACCCATCTGCAAGACTTAAAATGCTTCGTTGGCCAGTATTAATCGTTAAACTCAAAAAAGGACTCAAAAACTGCAAATAAAATGACAAAAATTTCAAAAAAAAAATTGAAAAAATCATAAGTTTTATTAAAAAATCGATTAAATTTGTGATATTAAAAAGTTCAAAACTATTCTATCGCAATAAAAATTGTTCAGTAACCTATTATCAAAGCCTATACGAGGTTTCTTGGGGCTGGATGAACTTAGATAATGACAAATTTTGAAAAATTTGAAAATTCAAGTTTTATCCAACAATTGCTAAAAATCGTGATGTTCAAATGTTGAAAAACATTCTATTACCACTAGAAACTATGCAGCAACGTATTATCAAACCCATCAGGAGGTTGTCTGAAGCCTGAGGCTGAAAAATCTTGAATAATGAAAATATATGTCAAAAAATTTTGAAAATATAGCAATTTTTGTCAAAAAAATGCTAAAATTCGTGATGTTTAAATCTTGAAAATGATTCCATCACTTCTAGAAACTACATAGTAACCTATAATTAAACCCTCGAGGAAGTTCCTTGGCTCTTGAGGCTGGATAAACCTAAAAAACGACAAAAACTTTCAAAAACATTGAAAAAATTTGCAAAATTTATCAAAAAAATGCAAAAAATTCGCAGTGTTTAAATGTTGAAACCATTCTATTACCACTAGAAACTATTCAATAACCTATTATCAAATTCTAGATTGGATTCTTTGACACCTAGGGCTGAAAAAACTTAAAAAACTGACAAAAATTTTCAAAAATCTTGAAAAAAATTGTGAAAATTAGTATAAATTTGCGTTTTTAGCTAGCGGTTGTTCGTCAGTAGCTAGCCACGGGTGGGGGGGGGGGGGAAGATAGGGTGCACGGGGGTGCCGATGGGACTGACGACAGTCGGGTGGGGGGGGTGGGGGCAACAGGGCGGTGGGGGGCAATAGTGGGGGGGGGGGGTCAGCAGTGGGGGGGGGGGGGTGGGGGATCTTCAACCTCTAAGAACCGCTGTTCACACCATAAGTATAAGACTCCAAAACTGTTTGAGCTGAAACAGCTAAAAGGCTCTAAGAGCACTTAATGCCCGCTGGGCGCTACCTGTTTATCCCGTTTTTGAGGACGAAAAGTCAAAAGCGTCAGACGAAAAATTGGTCAAGCGAAAAATCGCATTAAAAAAAAAAGACCGACAGGACTAATATAATTGCTACAAACTTCGTTTGAGAGCAATTAAAAAGTAGGTTTTTCTTGAATGTTATACAAAGATCATAGATATTTCAGACTGTTCATACTTAATTTTTTAGTACGACCATGTTATGAAACGAAATAATAAGTAAAATGTGTCGTGAATATATGTATATGTATCCAAAAATTCAAGCCAACCGATGTGTGAGAGGATAATAGGTTAGAAAAAGATCCGAGTGCTAACCTCAATGGGTTCTCGTGGACTCAGAGTCTGTTCCCTTGCAAACCTCCTGTTCCAGTACCTCTCTTCCAATTCCTCTTGGGTCCAACAACCCGGATGGGCAAATGCTTTGGCTGGTTGAAGGTACGTCTTGTCCTCTGGCAGTTTGATGGCTGGTGGTTTCCAGTCTCCCTCGAAGGGGTTGTTGCTCATGACTAGTCTGAAAATTGCAAGTCGATTCATTGTTGCTACCGCCATTGATAACGTTAGTACACTGCTGCATTTTGTTAATGTACATTGTTAGAACCCTAGATGTAATTTGACTAATTATAATATATATATATATCTGTTCCAACCTTCCAAATATATACAAATATATTTCAATTTTGAAAAATTTAAAATTCTTTCAATTAAAACTGTGAGCGAGGTATGTCTGGAGTCAAACGTGAAAGTCGTGACATGTGAAAAAAAAAACGTGATCGAAATATAAAGCCAATTTTAAAAAGGAAAGCCATTTTGAAAATATAAAATAATAGCTGCTGAGAGGCTGACTGGCTATTTGAAAATCACCACAATTCTAAAAAATGAAAAACGCGAATTTTAGCAAAAACGTTGAAAAAATTTGTATAACAACACATCAGAACAATCTGTTTTCACTAAAATCTATCCACTATTCCACCGTAAAGCCATCAAAAATTTAATTGCCATTAATGATTAAAAAATTTTCAAAGACCTTGAATAAATCACTTTTATTTTGTGTTAAAGATTGCATTACCAAAATATGCGAAAAAATATGAACAAAACCGTGAAAAATTATATCATTTCCGGATCCCGAAAATGCCCAGAATGACCTTTTACCTTGAATTTAGGCTTTCTCCGCAGCTTCAGCACTTCAAAAACTACTAAAGCCTGCTTAGGGCCTCTAAGAAATTTAATTCCCACTTTTTGAAAAAAAGGAGAGCTCCTATATAAAAGCCTTTGTGAGAAGTTGATGGCGGCTTTTAAAACTCACAGCTTTAGTTTAAAAATAAGTGGCATTTAAGTCCTTAAGACAAACAAATTTCTACCAAAATCAAATCAATTAATTAAGTTATTCATCATTAGAGAATATCTTTAAAATGATGAAAAAAAATCAACTGAGATGACATACTATCAGAAGTATCGGTCATTGCCTGCGCCTGCCATCTAAAAACATTACAAAATAAAATAACTCAAACAAAAGTGAGCGAAGTCGTATGTGATAAAAATTGACGCTAATGAGAAAAAATAGCAGTCACAGCAGATTTGAAGTGGGCGTTACCAATCAGTCGTAAGAAGAATCTTGGCTGCGAAACAAAAAGTAACAGGACGTGTTGAATTACAATTCACAAAAACTTTCACTTACAAAAACAAAAACTGAGTTTGAAACGTCCAGGAGAGGACATTGAAGACTATTTGCAAAATGCTCGGTTAGAAAACTGGAATCTATTCTGTTCCCCCCCCCCCCCCCCAGTGTTTTTATGACCCCCAGTTACAAATTATATGTTGTTATATTATATGCCTGGGGTTCATAAGAGATTTATGCTCACTAAGCCGGGGGGGGGGGGGCAAAACAGAATAAATCCGAAAACTGAAAGCAATAGTGATATAAGAACTTTCCTTGCCACACGTCAACAAAGGAAATCTCTACTCTTAAGTAAACAGAATTTCAGTTGTTTTGTTATTTTCGCCTCTTTATGGGGCAACTAAAATCACCACAAAAACTCTAATTGACTACGAAGATATTCAATTGTTAAAGTCGAGCGAATGGTTCTCAAACGACCCGCGAGAGGTTAGCTTTGGTAGTACCCAGCTGGGTCATCGATGCTAGGATTGGGGGGGGGGGATGGGCGGAGTGGGAGAGGCGGGTCAAGTGATAGGGGTATGGTTGACAGGGCCGGATGAAAGGGAGTCCAAAACCACCAAGTGGAGGAGGGGATGTGTTGGGGGGTGCGAGTGAGAGGGGGTGGGGGTCAAACTTTTAGGATTAGAAACCACCCTTCACACCAAGAAGTTGTCTCCAAAACAAATTTGGTGAATTGCATAGTGTAGGAAGCCGAAAGGGTCTAAGAGAACTTAAAGTTCTCTTAGAACTACCTGTTTATCCCGTTTTTAAGAACGACAGTCAAATTGGTCAGAAGAAAAATCAATTCTATGAACGGACAGCGCCCAATACAATTTTTATTCTTTGATTTGTAAACGATTTCCGAGTTAAGTCATCCCTGATCAAAAACTAATTGAAAGGAACCTGAAATCTCAGGCTAAAATTTTATCAAAAGAGGACAGCATTCAATTCAGTTGCAGAATGGTAGAAAAAATGAATTCAATAATAGCTTCAGCGATTACTACATAGCCATTAATATTCCCTACTTTAACAAAATTCCTTAAAAAAACTTAGCTTTAAAATTCTTCTTTAGAAACGATTGCAAATGATGACACCCACATGTCTTCCTCGGAATACATCGATCGGTAGAAACTGACTGAACAAAAAACCGGCCTAGCATTTAAGTTCCTTTCTTCACTGCATGAGATGAGAAAAAATGAAACTCACCTGCTTAAATCACAAAAATCACACTTCGTTTGACGTATTTATTTTTATGAATAATTATGTACAGTATGAAGATATCCATAAATAATAACACTTTGTGACTCAAATTATTGTACATCAGCATCAAATCAAAAAGGAACAATGACTAAAATCAAAATATAAAAAGTATAAACTAACTCAATAAGGCATCGCATGGTCGTACATTGTTGCGTTAAACTTTATGCA
>NC_134478.1:2508007-2583283 GCF_964194025.1 Convolutriloba macropyga | reverse complement strand
TAAGTCTATCTTTTGATAATTTTCGACCCTGACTGTATTTGCGTAAATTGGCTGCTTGAGTTCTCAATTCCAATCATTTAAAACAGTGAGTGAAATATGAAGTCAAACGTGTCAAAGGTATCAACTTATCTAAAACGAGAGCCCCTATATAATAGCAGCGAGAGGCTGACGGAGACTAATACACAGTGGACCTTAATCTTTTCCAAGGACACAATTTTAATCATGTTTTGAAGATTGCGGTGTCGTCCGTTTCAATAATCCTAGTCACCCCTATTGCCAACGTAGATAAAATGAATGAATCTGAGGATATTTTCAATCTTTTCGCCGGTATCATTTCTCCTGGGTAATCAAAATTTTTGGCAATTTTTCTACGGATAGATCTGGATTTGTAGAGGAGATTGTCCGATATGTGTAAAATTATAGAGATGTGATAAACATAGAAAAAATGTTTAGTTTTGGTTTACCAAATGGTTTTTTAGTATAGTTCTTATTGAATATCTCGCTAATTGGTGTAAAATAGGACAGAGGCACAAAAATCTTTCCATTTGGCGTTCCAAATTGTCAATTCGCGATCTAACCATCAATATGTTTAACAAGTTTAAAGCTTAAATCCATTAAGTGTAACATAGCTCAAACGTTTTGTTTTCGAACCAATTGTTTAATGTTAGCCACGACACACTAACCCTTTTTTTTGTTCCGAACCCTTTTGAGGGGGGGGGGGGGGGAGGGGAGGGAGGAACTATATACTCAAATGGGTCTTTTTGTTCAGACAATTTTGGCCGATCGATATATTCATCGTAGAGTTGAGCCTGGTATCAATAGAAAGTCTGTCCAGCGTGAAATATGGAACTAAAAACATTTTTTTTATTTTTGTTTTTTTAGGGAGGTATCGAGGTTTAAACTTTTGAGAAAAGTAGAGTGAATTATGTTGTTTTTATTCACATTTTCCGTAATTTTTGACTAACATTTCGATAATTTTGCTAAAATTTGTTATTTTTTTAAAAAGAAAGTTGTTGATTTTATTTCTAAAGACAAAAAAATTTTCGGCTATTTTTATTTAATTTTTTGTCATAAATTCTGGCTAAATATCTCAAAATTCAGACTTTTTTTAATCAAAAACAACACGAAATCAGTTTCTTTAGTCTACTTCGATTAAATTTGCAGGCAGTACACACCCAAAAACCACTAACGCAATCTCTGTAGATTCAAAAGAGGGCTTCTACTTCGACTTTCGTTGCGAGTGCTTCATAATTAAAACTTTGCCGTTTTTTGCTAACTTTACTCGTTGATTATCAAAAACGCAGCATCTATTTTTGAATTTTAACTTACAAGTTATCTATATCTTTAAAACTCCCAGCAATAAAGTATTCTTAACGGACGAAAAGTAATAGCAAGATCAGTTTTGGTCCTATCTTGACTGTTACAATCCATAAATAATTGAGATTGTAATCAGTCGATCTTCTTAAAAAAATCGATCTTTTTATTTTAACTCAAAAAACAGAACAATTCAAATGAAAGCTCATTGGTGATAGGTCCAATCCGCTTCTTAATTAGCTCCAAATAATGTATCTATTTTAATACTTGAAAACTTATGGTCTTTTTGACTTTTAAAAATTTTTAATTTTTAATTAATGGCTTATTGAACTTTGCCTCTAATTTTCTCCTAATTTGGTCAACTTGTAGCTTCGTGTCAGCAATGACAGAAAGCTTCTTCTTTCTACTGAATTCAAATTCAATCTTAATTGCGGTTTTACACCTTAAGTTATGGTTTTACTTTGATACTAGATTCCACTTTTTTTATTTTCAGGTATTCGCCCCATTTTTCACGTTTTTTCAGTTTTTTTTACATTATCACGTTATTGACAGTTCATATATAACATTATTGGCGTTCAAAATAAGGCACAATTGATAATAATAAAATCCTTAAGGATATAGACTCTGGTTTTAACGGCTTCGAAAATAATTTCTCAAAGAATTTAATTGAATATTTGATTTTGTCTTTAACTGTCGTTTCTACTTTGTCTTTTTAGTCGTACGAAATTTCCTGTACAATTAGCCGGTTTCATTGGCTTTTCATGGAAAAATAGATGGGCCAATATTCTGATATTAATAGATAGCTGACGGCTTTCATGACTTTGAAAACATTTGTTTTCCAAAAAAAAACACTTTTCAACTTCGCAACTTTGTTCCTTTTATTGTCTGTTTGTTATCTAGTCTCGATAATTACAGGCCAAATATGACCATATTCCTGTCAAGGGAAGGTATTAAAGTGATTGGTGCCACAAAATCTAAAGTTTTTAAAGAATTCGTGATGAATTTACTGGCTTCGACAAGGTTTTTTCACCAATAAATTTTTGATTTTTGTCATATTTTACGCTCTTTTTGTAGACCTTTCTAATTATTTCATTTTGTAATTAATGGCTTTCAGGACATTTGAAATATTTTTTTTCGAAAAAACAATTACTTAAATTTGCCTTTTTTCCTTTTTGTCTACTTGTTACCTGGTTTCAATAATGAGAGGTCACATAATACACTATCGGTGTTCGAAGAAGGTGGAATCGACAATATTGTGAAGGCCAAAGTATGGCTTTACGGCTTCGAAAGCGTTTTCTGGCAAAATTTGACAGATTTTTTGTTTGTCTACTTGTTGTTCTTGTTGTAACCGCATAAAAATTGAATAACGACAGTTCTTAATTCCCATCTTTAGAAACACTGGTAATCGTAAAAATATGGGATATTTTAGTTGATTCCTAATGGTTTTCATTACTTTGAATTAATTGTTTTTAAAAAATAAGCGAATTTTTCAAATTTACTGTTTTTGTTCTTCATTGTCTAATTGTCTATCTGACGCTATTTTGACTTTGTCTTGTTTTTAAAAACGGACATTAGTTTTTTGATGTAATCAATGTTTGTCGTTTTTGTTTGATTTTGCTGTTCGAGGCTATTGCTTTCGAGGCTATCTTTTCGTTCATACGCGAATTTTTTTTGAAAAAACTTGAATTTGTGGGGTTTTCTATGTTCCTCATTTGATGGATAATTATGCCAAAATTGTGGATGAGTGGGGTCGGAACCTTATGTGCAACCGCTCATTACCGAGCCTCCTTGTTTCTGTTAAGAGGCAGAGGCTTGCGAGCGCCAGAAAAAAAAAGATGACAATTAATGATTACATTTTCCCATTTTTTCTAGCAGGATGGGAACTTCTATTTTCCCATCCTCCATAGAACAATGAGTTGAAAAAAGCATGAAAACTAAAGCACAGCGCCGTGGACGTGATTCCACTAAACCAGTTGAATCAAGAATAGAAAAGTTGAGTTTGACAATCATCGCAGATTTTGATTCTGTTGAAAACTTGTTCGAATAAGTTCTGGAGTAAAAATTTGATATGGAGAACTAAAAAGTACATTTATGTGTTTCACAAAAATTCAATTTCTCTAAGTGTTACATTTCTTGGTGGAGAAAATAAAGTTGAATGTAACAAAATGCATTCCCGAAATAAAGTTTAATTTGAGATTACATTCTCAATTTAGATATAATCAGTGAGCAAAGAAGTCAAGTCATTTTCTTCGAGTGCATCACACGATTGACCTAAAAATCCGTACCAAGAAAGCAACAATTGACGTTAACGCACAAGAATTCAGTGGTAAAAAGCAGTGACTAAGTGATTTTTGCAACAAAGGGCAAAACAACAAACCCGATAAGAACAATAATAGTCTCACGACCCTCGATTCGCCGATTTTCTTCGGTTGGTGTTTGATGTTTTGTCCGGAGTGGGAAGCAGCGCGAGTGGGGCGAAGGATCGCAAGAATTGCTCTTCGAAGAAGAGAACTGCTCAGCAACTTAATGCACTCGAGGTTTACCAGCTCAGCCCGTTCAAGACAGGTCACGAACTCTGTTTGTTAGACAAAAACAATCGGTAGTGCGAAGGACGATTTCGGCTCCTAAAGACCTCCGCTGAGACGTGGTAATTAAAACTAATCCAAATCTGATTTAAATTTTGGGAATAACATCTTTTGCAAACTTACATAGAACTTGGTATGAAGAGCGTTGCCTGGCTCTGCAGCAGGGTAGCTAGTGACTGCTGTGTAGATTCTGTAGTTGTGAATCACCATCGAACCCTTCTCAACTGTCCCTGAAGGTGACCAGCTGAAATTTACAAAACAAATTTTTTAGCCGTGGGTAACCAAATCAACTTTTAGCTGTGTGACACTAATAAAACGAGCTTTGTAACTTGCATCTTGTAAATTTTATAATTTAAACATGACCGACTGACGACAGTCGAATTGCTCTCAAACGACGGCGAGCGGTTGCCTGTTGTTAGTGGCCAGGAGGGACTCAGGGATACAAGCATGGAGAATAAGCAAAACTACCCACTCTGGTGGCTCCATCAAAAAACATAGCCAGCAGATTGCCGGAAAATAGCCGCAATAGACGCTTGTGGCCTTCCATGAAGTGAAACAACTAAAGAAATAAGATAGACCGATTGACCACCAGTCCTTTAATAGACCACTAGACTTTTTGGTTAGATTCGGACTGCCATTTTTATGAGACACATACGCTCTATAAGGAAAAAACCCTATTGGGGCGGTTTCAAAATTAATAAGCGAAATCAAAAACTCAAGACTCTAATATTCAAGAAATAGGGCATATACGTTTAGCACTACTTAGATGCACACTATTGACCTTTAACTAGTAAATGTTCATAAAATTTAAAGTTCATTAAACGAGTTCAGAAGTCATTTTTATGAGTGAGATAAGTCGCGCAATTGACCTAAAAGCAGAACAAATGACGTTACGCGCACAAATTGTAACTGCAGAGCAGTAAAAATTGAAAAAGTCAATTCAAAGAAGTCAGGTCGCAAGAAACATTGATGGAGACGACGAACAAAAAAACATAGCAGTACAAGGCTTGAATAACAATCCAAAAATTGATTTAGCTTTGACCTGACAAAAAAAACGGTGTCAGATGTCCAATGACAATAGTTAGTATGAAACCATTGAGATTAAGCAATTTTACTACAAGAAAACAAGACTGAGAAATCAGATCTTTTTTAAAGACATGGTCAAAATCAAAAAATGACTTCTAAGAAGTCATGCCACTAATTAAATTCCCTTGTTTCTCATCATCAACCGATGAAACCTGTCATTAAGGAGGTTAAGTGATAAGACAGCAACAAGTTCAATAAATACTTGCAAAAACTCAAAAAATCACTGATAGTTCTTTAAAAACGGACAGCGTATAGGTCAAAGAAAGCAATAGCTATGAACTGAAATGATATCGAACAAAAAAGCCTTCTTAGAAACCGATGAAAACGGTCAATAACGAGACAAAGATATAAGATAATAAAGTTAACAACAAAAACTCGAAAAAAGTTCGATAATATTTCTCGAAAACAATTGATGTCAAAGCCATAGAAGGCAAAAAATTTAATAGACTAAAATAACCCCTATTAAAAACCTATGAGGCCTGTTATTGATGAGAATAAACGATAAGACAACAGCAATTACAAAGGTACAACAAAAACTCAAATATTAACTCTTGAGAAAAAGTAGTGTAAAAGTCATGAAAACTAATAAACTGTAAGCTAATAACTCGGACCCCTAATTAGGTTCTTTTTCCCCCTCATTATCAACCAATGAGACCTAATCATTGATGATACTAAGTGAAAAGACTACAGAAATAATTTTTGAAAGTGGGCAAAATCAAATATTCTTTAATGTTTTTTTGACAAAAAACTGTGCAGGTCATAAAAAGTTTCAGCTGCCCCTCGATGAATTCTAGCAAATTCAACTAGGCGCAATTAGAACACATATGTATCATACTAAAAGCACTCAAGGAAAAGAAACTCTGAAATCAGAAGTCAAATTGACCCACGTGAAAAAAACTCCCTCTCAAAAACCGAAAATTTGTTCAAACGCCAATTTATGATTCCAGTTTAAAGGTAGTTTGAAAAAAAATCACGCCTTAGACCTACTCTAATTTTCGCTCCCCTTAGTACTTCAGCGTGACTAAAATCTCCACTTTAATTTAACTTCTCACTGACGTGAAAAAGACGAAAAAATCTTGAACAGAACTTAAAAGAGACAGCACACCAATACAATCCAAATATTTTGGATTGTAAAAACCCACGATGTCCCCTATAATAGGCGCTATCGCTTCGCGGATATTAAACATAAGATTAATGGGATCTTGCCGTTGGTGTCCTGGTCACAATTTGTTGACAGTCTAATGAATCAAAAGCATTCACAGTGTGAGGAATGAGCCTACTTTTCTTCATTTCTCCAAGTCTAATCTGACGTTTCTTTTCTGCTTATTCAAACGAGAACTTCGAATTTGAAACAGCAACTTTTGAAAAGCTGATGAAATTGTAACAAATTCAATTGAACTCCCCATTTCATTTATGTACACTAACAATTGGCGATTCTCTACGCTAATTTTAAGCGAGCAATAACTTCGGCTCAAGGAGAGTTGTAATTTTTGTCAACTTACTCTATAAATCCGGCCTTCTTTGCCATTGTGGCCATTTCTTTGTCCGGCTTCGAGTAGAACGTCATATAATCCGGAATCACAATTTTCATTAACGTCGTCAAGAACGAGGGCTTTGCTTCGTCCGAGGTCGAAGTGCGGTCAGCATCATCAATTCCAGTCACGGATGGAATGTTGGGAATCTTGGCTTTGAGGTTGTCTTCGTCGAACAACTTCCACATTCCAAGATGCAAGGCACTCGAATATAGTTCACTTAAGTATGAGGAAGGCAGTAGGTGCAGAATTAGAAGCATTAATGTAGACTCGAACAGAAAGGCAGCTTGAAACAGGATCCAATTCAGATCATAAATCAAGTTCTCCTGAAACACCTTAGCTGTTGTCAACGAACGACTATGTCACATTTTCAAGAGTTTTAGAGGGAGTTGTCGCCTAGATCTTGAGTGCTCAACAACACCACAGAATTCTTTAAAAACGAAGACAACCAGCAAATTGAAACGTTCAAAGACACATCCTCGCAGAAGCTCAACAAATTCCAATTCCCAAACCTTTTGTACAAGTTACGTCAATTTCCTTGCAGTCATTGAAAACTTCTGGCGTTTATCAACACTAGAAGCGCTGTTGGAGAAGTTTTGCCACAATTTTGAAGTGATTTCTGCAGTCACGTAAGTTCTCAGTGACTTCAAGCAGAGTCACGTAAGCATTACTTACAACACGTGTCTTGCACGTTTTAAAATGACGCAAATCAATGAAAGTCAACTTCTGGCTATGTATATAGCAACTTCCGGCATTTTAATATCGGGCACGGCAGACATTTGGCATTTTATCACGTGCACGTGCGTATTTTAGACAAGGTTACGTGACTGTGCAGAAGTCATGTCGAAATTGTGGCTTATCTCGAAAAGCTAGTATTGTCGTTCAAAGCCAGAAGTGTTCGATGATTTAAAGAAAAATGGGATCTTTTCCGTTTGTGCCCCCCCCCCCCCCCCCAGTACGCTATGCGCCCCCCGGTTACAGAGCACGTGCCATTACATAGTAAATCATCATAGTGAAAATATGGCACGTGCGTCTGGGGGTTGCAAATAATATGCGCCCACTAAGCTGGGGGGGGGCACAAACGGAAAAGATCCGAAAAATGAAATAATGGGAAATTGCCGAAAAGAAATGATCGTTTTACATTTATTGTTACTGAACACCAATTGCATCTTGCAGCTAAAATACTAACATAGCTGGCAGATTGCCAGAAAATAGCCACAATAGATTCGTAGATCGGTCGTCTATAAAAAACAGTAAAAAAGACAGACCAAAAAAATTCGTCTTTTTATTGAAGGTTGATTTGTTATATAGTTTGAAGTTTGAAGATTTGTTTGAAAGATTTGTTTGTTGTTATATAGTTTGAAGATTTGTTATATGTTTGAAGTTATATTTTGATTGAAAATCTGTATAAGTTATTGCTGCCTCTATTAGCTGATCTCAAATAACCTTCATTTAGAGTGACACACACCCATTTGACCTTATCTCTTTGAATTAAAGTAAATAAAAGGCAATTTCAAAGTGAGGAAGTCATTTTTGAGAGTGAGGTAAGTCAAGTGTGACCAAAAATTTAATCACGCGCATGAACAAAAAAAACTCGCTCCACTAAGAGCGAAAAATGACGTCACACATGCAATTCAGTTGAAATTGCATGAACGAATGAAAAAGTGGCTGTGACGTCATATGGTCGTAACAAAAATCATGACGACGAAATAAAAAAACATAGCAGGACAAGTCCTGACGTACAATTCAAAGAATTTTCATTGACTTAACAAACAATTAGACCTAGAACGGACAATGGGTGAATTGGGAAAACCATTTCAAAAAAATCAGATAAAAACAAAAAAAACAGAAAATCAATGTCAAAAAGCTGCTAGGGAGAACAAAAAACCACTAGTGAGATATGTAATTTTGATTCTAACAAAAAACTAGGTCCAGAATGAGCTGTGAATGGATTGGGAAAACCATTCAGAAAAAAATCCGATCCAAAAAATCGAAAAAACAGTAAAAATCAGAGTGAAATTGCCGCATGTGAACAAAAAACCACTACCGAGAAACCGAACTTTTGTTCAAACACTGTTTTCTCACTCTACTTTAAAATTAGAGCGAAAAAAATTCACGCCGCAAAACCACTCGCTTTTTCGCTCCATTTCCTGTTTCGGCGTGACCAAAATCACCACTCAAAATTGACTTCAAAAATCATGAAAATGTGTGAACAGATCTTAAAGAAAAAAAAAGACAGCGCCCCAATACAATTCAAATTCTTTGAATTGTAATCAAATTCTTTGAATTGTAAAAAACCAAGAGAAGGCCAATAATAGCCCCAGCTATCGCTGTGCGGCTATTAAAAAAGAGGCTTGTTAATGTCTGATACTACGATATTACTAAACATTAACATAATGTGCTGACACTGCTCGACCAAGTTCTTGGCTTGATTGTCTACCGTATTTAGCAGAAATGGTAAAAAGTTATAATAAGGCGACAATCATGTGTTGCTATTTGAAATCTGAAATGTTCTCATTCTCAAACTAGGGCAGGCAATAATACTAGTGAGTTTAATGCCAGTGCAGTGCGTTTATTTTTTTTTCTAGAAAGAACAATAACTGAAATCAACATCAATACAATTCATCGAGCAGGAGAAAACAATTTGGTTAATTGCTCTCGACCAAAGTTCAAAGCAATTATTCAAAATTTTTTGCCGGACTATTTCGAGTGACTTTTACGTCCTTGACTTTTTCGTTTTCCGTGATCAAATTTCTCTGTCAATTACAAGTGTCAGCAGCTGAACTCAAGTGGCGGCAGTCTATTATTAAAAGTCAAATGAAAAGTGGAACGAAATTGGTGTAAATTTTTCCTTTAAATTTTAATATTGGTTATAGTGGCATATAATAACCTCTAATGACGTCATCTGAAGCCCTTCTCGGTAAATTTAGCCACCCCTTCCCGACTGAACCAGGCTGCAATAGATTTGCTAGTCGTTCGAGAGCAATTCTACCGACGTTTGTCGGCTATGTTTACTTCTGCGGATTTTACAATCCAAATTAATTCGCTGTTATAGATAATTTAATTGAAATCGAAGCTGAAGATCTGAATTCAAGATGTTTATTCCGTTGCTTTTCTATGTTCTGACTTACTGATAATTCTCCAGTGTGTCCTAATGGTTAACAGTTGTTTTTAAAAACTGGGTAATGGTTCATTAATTTCAAATAGTGCTCAAGAAAATGACCGAATCTGGTGTTTTTAATTGCTCTCAAACGAAGTTTGTAACAATTATAGTAGCCCTGTGGTCCTTTTCCGTGTGGCGCTTTTCCGCTTGATCGATTTTTCGTCTGACCCATTTGAATTTTCGTCCTCAACAACGGGATAAACAGGTAGCGCTCGGAGTGCATTAAATGGCCGACCAGCTCTCTTAGAGCCTTACACCTTGTCTCTTAAGTAAGCGATTCACAAACAGTTTTGAGGAGACAATTTCAAGATGTGAAGGGCGGTTCTTAATCTCAAAAATTTGACTGTCTCCCCATTAACCCCCACCCACTCAATTTACCCCCTCACCCCCAGTCCACCCTCCTCCACTTGGTGGTTTGGAACTCCCTCTCATCCAGCCCTCCCAACCCTGCCCCCGTCAATCGCTTGACCACCGCAGCCTTTGACCCCCCTCAATCGCTTGAACCCCATCCCCTTCTACTACGCTCAGCCCCAAATTGCTTCCCTCGTTGTTAGCATCTCTGAGCCTCAGCTGGGTTCTACCAAAGCCAACCACTCACAGGTCGTTTGAGAGCAATTCGCTGACGTCAAACGGTTAAGTTAATTTTTTCGATTGGATATTTTAGTGGTTGTATCTTCCAGAACAATTAGTTGAGCTTTTGTATTGTTTGAGTGCAATAGTTTCTGATTTTAAAATTGTTTGTCTTTGAAAAATTATTTGATTAATTGGTTCTGCCTTTTCTGTTTTTCCGACTTGTACGTTAGTCTCATTATTGACTGCTCTAAATGAAATACAGTGAAAAGCGGTCTAATTTTTCATTGTTAGCTTTTAAGATTTTTGTCAGTGTTCGTTTTTTGTTTTGTTGCGTCTTAATCTGAGTAATAAAAGGTCAATTCGTTTCAATTGGTGCAAACTATTGCATTCAAACAATACAAAAGCTCAACTAATTGTTCTTGAAGCTAAAAACACTAAAATATCCAATGGAAAAATTAACGTAACCGTTTGACGTCGGCGAATTGCTCTCAAACGACCTGCGAGTGGTTGGCTTCGGTAGTACCCAGCTGAGGCTCAGAGATGCTAACAACGAGGGAGGTAATTTGGGGCTGAGCGGAGTAAAAGGGGTGGGTTCAAGCGATTGAGTGGGGGTTAAAGGCTGCGGTGGTCAAGCGATTGACGGGGGTTGGGATGAGAGGGAGTTCCAAACTACCAAGTGGAGGAGAGTGGACTGGGGGTTTGTTGGGGGTGAGGGGTAAATTGAGTGGGTGAGGGGGTAAAATTGACTTTTAAAATTAAGAACCGCCTTTCACATCTTGAAATTGTCTCCTCAAAACAGTTTCAAAGAATCGCATACTTAGAGACTATAAGGTGTAGGGCTTTACGAGAGCTGATCGGCCGCTTAATGCACTCCGAGCGCTACCTGTTTATCTCGTTTTTGAGGACAAAGTCAAATGGGTCAGACGAACAATGGCACAAGCGGAAAATCGCATAAAAAGACCACAGGGCTACTATAATTGTTACAAACTTCGTTTGAGAGCAAATAAAAACACCAGATTCGGTCATTTTCTGGAGCACTATTTGAAATTAATGAACCATTACCCAGTTTTTAAAAACAACTGTTAACTATTACGACACACCGGACAATTATCAAAGTCAGTACATAGAAAAGCAACGGAATAAACATCTTGAACTCAGATCTTCAGCTTCGATTTCAATTAAATTACATATAACTGCGAATTAATTTATGCAAATTCCGCAGAAGTAAACATAACCGACTAGCGTCGGTAGAATTCATCTCGAACGACTAGCAAATCTATTGCACCCTGGTTCAGTCGGGGAAGGGGTAGGTAGCTACATTTACTAAGAAGGGCTTCAGATGACGTCATTAGAGGTTATTATATGCCACTATAACCAATATTAAAATTTAAAGGGAAAAAATTACACCAATTTTGTTGCACTTTTCATTTGACTTTTAATAGTAGACTGCCGCATTTTGAGTTCAGCTGCTGACACTTGTAATTGACAGAGAAATTTGATCACGGAAAACGAAAAAGTCAAGGGCGCAAAAGTCACTCGAAAAGTCAAAATGGCCAAGGAAAAATTTTGCAAAAAAGACCAAAACCTTTGCAATAATTGCTTTAAATTTTGGTCGAGAGCAATTAACCAGATAACTCAATAATTATTTGTTCTCCAATAAATTGAATGTGTTTCAATTAAATAAATCTGTTAACATGATTATACATTCGAGAAAAATTTGATAAATCAATTTTTGTCCGAATTTTGGGTCTTACAAAATAGGACGTGAAAGATCCTATCTGTTGGTTCAGTGCTATGTTCTCACGATTTATCAAACAATTTAATTTCGCAAAAAAACTGTCAACATTTGTGTGAATTTTAAACTGTTTATAGGTACCTTGAGACGACAGGGTAGTTTGTTCCATTTCTGGATGATTTTTACTATAAATGATCTGTTACCCAATTGGCTTTCGTTGTTGTAATACATTGTTTGGTCCCTGGTTCTGCTAATTCTAAGTTTCTGATGTTACCCATTCTATCATATCTGGTGTTAAATTAACCTAATTTTTAAATTTAATTGTCTTGCCTGAAGAATTTGTATGGATGAGCAGGTCTTGACACTGCTGTTAAAAAAAATATTAACTAATTGACATAGTTAGATTGCTGGGGTAAATTTTACTTACTGGAATTAGAACAATTGGCACTAGCCCAATGTAGTAGGTATAAACTGACGATAAAACAAACGCCAGATGCAGTTTAGCCCAAGCGTCATTCCAGAACACTGTTGCTTCCTGTCGAATGTGTTTAGTATCTGAATTGCACTGATGCTTCATACCGAAGATAAGGTAACTGAAACAGAACACATCAAGACACAATTCTACCTCAATAGATAGATTACATTAACATACATTACAATTAGCATTAATATTATTTTACAACCTCAACATTTAAGCAAACATTGTTGAAGTATGCCCGATTAAAAAACATTTCATAAACTGAATTTTAAAAAAGTACATTGCAAGTTCGTAATTACACAATAAAACTGAGCGTTTTAGATCATGGTAAAAATTGGAAACTTCGATGCATGTTAATAGCTGGGACCCGGCTGGTATTATTTCTAACGATTTTATTTTTATATAAAAAACTTTGTTGCGCAAAATTTGACTGGACAACTTTTTCTTTTGCCTACACGTTGACTAAATTCATTGTGGATTGGTTATTTTATTTTTGGACGTCCTTTTGCAAAACAGACATCTTTATTTTGGTCACCAACCTGTCTACTTTGTTGTTGCTTTCGATTTGTGATACAATTTTACTGCTGGTAGTTGAACTATCCTGAAGCATGGAACTAACTGTGGGCCTGAACAGGACGCCGAGAGCGACTCTGAAACAGTTTAATACATCTTGATGATTAAGTAATCTTTGATTAATTTTTACTTAACCCTGAAACAACTGAAAGCAAAACGCTCTACAGAAAGATTTGACCGATGGAAAAGCATTTATTTGTCTGCTGTTACTGTTCGAATTTTACTCAATTCTGCCCAATCTGGATACAAAATTGACGTGCGCGACGTAGAGAGCTGATAAAAATAGATTCAGAAATGAAAAACTGCCCATTAAAAAACTGAAAAAAAACCTATCAACGCTAAAATATGGCGTATTCAGTTTAATTCCGTAGAAGGCATCTTATCTCGGATTTTTTTGAGCATATGAGTTTGCTTGACATTAAACTAATTAAAATTAAACTTAATTGTCATAAATGGTTAATTGTAACATTAAACTATACTGAAGGGCCAAAGTAGGTTAGCACCCCCTAGTTTTATGAAGTAAAAATTCTTGAGGGAAAATTACTCCAACTAAACTCAAGTTTCAAAAATAACTTTTACATCATTGATCCCCTACACTAGTCCTTTCGCATAACTACGAAATTTAGATAAAGATGAGATTTTGATGAGCTCCATCCATTTAGATAAAGATGAGGTTTTGATGAGCTCCATCCATGTTTCACAGTTTTCATAAGTTGTTACAATATCACATTTTTTTCTCTCATTTTCGATTTTTATTGTTTAACACAGGTGCAAACTTAGCCAGAGTTGAGCAAACCTGAAAACATCCCATCTTGTGACAACTTTCTTTTCCTTATGAGTGGGATAAAGCTCATCTATTTTACATCGCGGTTTAATGCAAGTGAACGCTGTGTTTTATCTGAATTTCATAGGTATGCGAGGGGACTAGTGTAAGGGATCAATGGTGTCAAAATTGTTTTTTTTTAATTTTGATTGTAAGTTGGAGTTATATTGCCTCAAAAATTGAATTCTTACATCGTGAAAATAGAGGGTGCTAACTTGCTTTTGCCGTTCAGTATAATTAAAACTAAATGACAAAGTGCAGAGGTCATTTTGTTGACTGACTTAAGTCACATATGATCAAAATGTAATCATGCAAATTACCTCACAATTCTTCTTGGATATACAGAAAAATAACGTCACGCGCGCAAGATCCCTTTGTGATAAGAATTCAGGCATATTGAACTTCAGGTTTTCTGCTCCTATCATTGTAAAATGGAAAAAGTCAGACGACGAAATAAGAAACTAGAAATAAACCTAACTAGGAAAGAGTTAGAAAAGAAGTCAAATGGATGCACTTGACAAAAACCATACCCTAAAAAGTAAAATTTTTGTTGTTGCTTATTTTTTTGCTTTACTGAGAATTTAGAAAGACCGAATTTTCAAGCCACAAAAGTATTCCAAATTAAAAAAAAACTGTCTGACAGATATTTTTTAAAAAACGAAGCACAAAAAATCGTGAGATACAATCCAAAAAATGATTGAGAAACGCAAAAATCTAGGACCTGACCAGCAGACATGTTCAAAAGCTTTACAAAACAACTAACCAGCAGGCTAACTAACCAACCGAAAACTGATTTTAAAAATGATAAAAACTTGTTTTTAATTTGGTGATACCAATACACCCCAGATACGACATGAAAATAAAGAAATCACACTCACAAGACGTACGATAACCAACGACCATTGAAAAACTGAATTGAGAAAAACCGCGCCACTTTGGGCTCAAAGATTTCAGAACTGACCGCTTCTAGGTGATCTCAATTTCAGCAAACTAGGCACTCAGAACGCTACTAAAGCGAGCTTAAGGACTGTACTGCCATTAAACACCCCACAGTTTTAAGTGAACAAGCAGTGAACAAGTCAGACAAAAAGTGAACATATCATACAAAAGTCGGTAGTTTTCGGAACCGAAGATATTGAGTTTCACTTGGTGAGAGATCCTAGCGGGAGAGCAACCAGCTTGAAACGCGTATTCTTTTCTGTTTGCTGAATAGGCAATCTTTATTACATGTTAGATTTAATGATAGTAGTGAAAAATGGGGTGGCCTACCGCACAGACATAGGATCCCTCCCTACCCAGTCTCGAACCTATGCCAAAATCACTCTATCTAACACCTAGAAAGCTGCCTACTCCCTTGAGCTACAAAACCCAAATACTGCTAACATTGTATCACTATTTACGGTTATTGGATTTTGTAACACAATTCTTTAAAACAATTCAAAATACCGCAAATTCTAAGGCAACTTGGCCCAGATGGTACGTCATTATGACCAACTGGGCTAAGTTGCCTTCTTGTAACCAAAATTACTTTTTATCATGATTGAACAAACAATGCTATCACAATTTTGGAATTTTATCTGAGTTCGAATAAATAAGCCACCCTATAAATACTAAGCTCCAAAACTTTCAATCACTCAATTTCAGCAGTTACCATGAATAGCTGTCCAGAAAATTCAGATAACTTTCGATTCATAGTCTACAGTGCTCAAGTCCTCATTCCGTCTCAGTTTCCATTCGATTCAAACAGCAAGAGACGCAAGACCGACCAACGAGAGGCCAGTCAGACAACCCAAGTTCAGCCAAAAGGCCTTGCACACTGGATTGATCAGTTCACAGAATGGCAATTTGCTGTTGTTAACCATGAGCCAGAAAAGACTCAACCGCATTTCAGATGGTGCGACGACATCTCATTTGAGCACCAACACATTCTGGTCTATACAAACGATAATCCAAAACATATGGAGAAGATTATCAAATCCTATATTCGCCATGAAAGCAAAATCCTCTTTGAGATCAAGGCAAGAATTTTTGCACCATCAAGCGCGTTTCAGACGTTCAATCAGCAATTCTTGCGTCTCAACATATCAGACATTACAAGACGGGGAGACATCTTCGAGCAATTCACAAGAAACGCTGATACCGTAAGGGACATTTCACCCAAAAGATGTAGCGCAATGGAGACAGTGTGGGAAATTGAACGATCTTGCCCAAATCGGCTATTAGAGCCAGCAGGCATGACGGATTATCAGAGAAGAATTCTGACGAAAATTGAAAGCCTTGAGAGTACCGATTCTCCGTTCAAGAACACTTTAGAAGACTACATTGATATATTGGCGACTGGCTGGGGATCAATTTACAGATCGGATCACTCGGTCTACTTGGAAGTTCAATGTGGAATGAATAATGCGCAGTGTACTTGCTGGGAATGTTGGGACGCTCCTTTAGAGGAGGACTGGGAGAACAAGGCGCGCAAAGAAGAGGTGGAAAATTCCGATGAATCGTCTAAACAAACAAAGAAGAACTGATAAAAAAACTGTAACTATAAACACCATTTTCTTTATATACACTCTGTAAATCAGTTGGTTGGCGCATTTGAATGATAAACATTCCTGATATTAATAAAGTATTGAACAATTTTGAAATTGTTTCCAAGCATTTTCCCAGATGGTACGTCTTTATGACCAACTGGGCTAAGTTGCCTTCTTGTAACCAAAATTACTTTTTATCATGATTGAACAAACAATGCTATCACAATTTTGGAATTTTATCTGAGTTCGAATAAATAAGCCACCCTATAAATACTCAGCTCCAAAACTTTCAATCACTCAATTTCAGCAGTTACCATGAATAGCTGTCCAGAAAATTCAGATAACTTTCGATTCATAGTCTACAGTGCTCAAGTCCTCATTCCGTCTCAGTTTCCATTCGATTCAAACAGCAAGAGACGCAAGACCGACCAACGAGAGGCC
The DNA here is from genome assembly GCF_964194025.1 of Convolutriloba macropyga. Classification (NCBI taxonomy): domain Eukaryota; kingdom Metazoa; phylum Xenacoelomorpha; order Acoela; family Convolutidae; genus Convolutriloba; species Convolutriloba macropyga. The sequence continues at coordinate 2,566,452 of NC_134478.1, read as the reverse complement.
AGTCAGACAACCCAAGTTCAGCCAAAAGGCCTTGCACACTGGATTGATCAGTTCACAGAATGGCAATTTGCTGTTGTTAACCATGAGCCAGAAAAGACTCAACCGCATTTCAGATGGTGCGACGACATCTCATTTGAGCACCAACACATTCTGGTCTATACAAACGATAATCCAAAACATATGGAGAAGATTATCAAATCCTATATTCGCCATGAAAGCAAAATCCTCTTTGAGATCAAGGCAAGAATTTTTGCACCATCAAGCGCGTTTCAGACGTTCAATCAGCAATTCTTGCGTCTCAACCTATCAGACATTACAAGACGGGGAGACATCTTCGAGCAATTCACAAGAAACGCTGATACCGTAAGGGACATTTCACCCAAAAGATGTAGCGCAATGGAGACAGTGTGGGAAATTGAACGATCTTGCCCAAATCGGCGATTAGAGCCAGCAGGCATGACGGATTATCAGAGAAGAATTCTGACGAAAATTGAAAGCCTTGAGAGTACCGATTCTCCGTTCAAGAACACTTTAGAAGACTACATTGATATATTGGTGACTGGCTGGGGATCAATTTACAGATCGGATCACTCGGTCTACTTGGAAGTTCAATGTGGAATGAATAATGCGCAGTGTACTTGCTGGGAATGTTGGGACGCTCCTTTAGAGGAGGACTGGGAGAACAAGGCGCGCAAAGAAGGTGGAAAATTCCGATGAATCGTCTAAACAAACAAAGAAGAACTGATAAAAAAAACTGTAACTATAAACACCATTTTCTTTATATACACTCTGTAAATCAGTTGGTTGGCGCATTTGAATGATAAACATTCCTGATATTAATAAAGTATTGAACAATTTTGAAATTGTTTCCAAGCATTTTCCTAGGAACGAAACAACAAAGAATGCCTTTTTGGCAGTTTGTATGTTCATTGAACCAAATTCTGATCTCCAGGTCATCAACAAACTGGCCCCACATGGTGGATTGATAGGACCTGGTGATAGCAGACTTCATAAATATCTCAAGCATTTTAAAATTTTGAGAACGCATGCTGCATTTCATGATGCCTTTGGGTTCATGAAAGAACAATACGCAACAGGGCCCGGCTATGTATACATTGTTTCAAACATTCCTAGCCATTTTCTTTTCGGGCACGTTACCGGTGTTCTTTTTTGGACAATATTCAAACTAGTTTTTCGGTCCTATTTTGATGCGTTGCCATTTTAGATGACTAGCAATAACTTAGATAACTTTACACTGCATATTTCAAAGCTCGCAGCTTTGCAATTTTTAAACTAAAATCAGAATGAAGAAATTATTTTGCGGAAACTGTGTTGGAAAAAGGTGGGTCAGAGATGTGTTCCCGTTCAAACCGAAATTGATCTTACTCGAGATGAAATTGAACTGCTAATTGAGGCAGCTAAACTGTTGGAACACTTTGTCGCTATATCACAGCAATCGAATAAGACGCCAACACCTGAGCCACCGCCTAGGAGTACACTATAGTCATGGCCGACTCACCGGATTGTCAGTTGGATTTTGCCAGTAAGATTATTTTTGATGATAACAATGAGGAGCGCCCACCGTGGAAACTGTGTGGAAACATTGAAAGATCTTTGGTATTTTACAGTATTCACATCTTTCTTTCGATTGGAGCGATTGCAACGAGCCTTTGCTTTCTGTTCATCAATAAGTTCTCAACCGAAAGACCAAAAATTTGGTCGCTTTTAGCATTTAGTATTGGCTGTTTTATTCCCACACCCAAATGAATAAAGTTATTGTAACGGAACCTCATTTGATGATGGTGGTCGTCGGACCCAGTGGATCAGGAAAAACACGCCTGGTTGCAGATATCCTCATCAAACAAGAACGTTTATTTTCTCCCAGCTTTGACAAAGTGACATATGTATATCAGCATTGGCAAAAAGTTTATACAGAGCTTGCCAATATTCTTGACACAAAAATAAGTTTCATTCATGGACTTGATTGGAACAAAATCAACTCTACTCATGAGAAAAATCGTCAACTAGTGGTTTTCGACGATGTGTACAATGAAGCCAGCGAACAAGAAGAATTTTTAAACCTAGTTATTTCTGGTCGCCATCAAAACAGACACGCAATTTTATTGAAGCATAATTTGTATCAAAAAAGTAAAAACTCAAAAACAATCGATCTTAATGTTACGCATATGCTTTTGCTGAAAAACCCCAGAGATATTATACAAATTGACGTTCTTGGCCGCCAATTGGGCAGCCGTAATCTTTTATTGTCAGCGTATAAAACTGCAACCAAGGAACCATTTGGACATTTGTTGATTGACCTGGATCCTCGATGCTGTGAGCAGCTACGGTTATGTTCAAACTTGACGGACAATTTTACAATATTTTACAGTTCACAAACCTTAGATAATGAAATTCAACTCGATGAATCATTCACATCATCTGACTACTTTCAAACTGCTTATGGGCTTCAAACCTGTACTGAAGCGTTTCGCAATTCTCCATCTTCATAATGAGTTTCTACTGGACTGTATTTATAACATTGTTCATGGGAATGTCTCATTAGCTCAAACTACTTTAAATGAGAGCAAATTAAAAAAATTTTAAAACATTTTAACATTTGTTTGTAATAAGAAAGTGAAGTTCAGTCAGAAACAAAAATTTCTCGCAACCAATCAGGGATTGCAGCTAATTAAAATAATTTATGAGCCCGTTCAAAATCATTTTAAAGATGAGCAAGCAAACTGAAGTAGAAGCAAAAAAGTTTTTACTTATTTCATTACAAACCTATAACGAGCTGTTGAACGGAAACAAAACAGTAAAAGATAGCCAGACCTCAACCTCCACCACTAAAGAATACTTACTTTCTCACAGCAACAAAAACAACGAAACAGACGTTGCAGCTCAATTGAGTGTTGCAGCCACCCTCAATCAAGTACCTAAGCCTGGTGGGTCAAACCAAGAAACAGATGAAATGGTAGCTAGGGAACATCAGCAAAATAATTTGAGTTCGGACGAAGCAAACGAAATAGTAGAACAACTATTATCAACTGGACTGTCAAGTGGGAAAATTGAAAAATCAAAAGCAATAATCAAATTGTTGCAGAAATCAGAAACAATAGCAATTGACAAGCAAACAGGAAAATTACAAAACAAATCCGGAGGACCTCCATCAGACAGCAATTTATTTCAACTTTTGATGAACATTCAGCATCCCACAAAAAAATTTTCACCTGCAGACCTTGAATTGATTAGAGCATTGAAAATTGCTCAACACTTAATTGCAAATACAAACGCCAAGGCAGTCAGCCCTAAACTTACGAGAGATTCGAACACCACATGGCTTTCCATGTTTTCTCCCAGATACTGAACATCTCAACACTACACCTTCTTATTGAATTGCTCCTAATACTTGCCGGAGTGGAGAGAAACCCGGGACCAGCCAGGAAACTCAAATGTGGAAGCTGCAAGAAACTTTTGGGGAAAAGTACAAAAAACGACCGCTTTTCTACGGCACAATATGCGGTTGGGTGCATTACCAGTGCTCTGGCTTACAAAATGTAAATGACTACAACAGCAGAACTTTTACTTGCACAAAATGCAGAAATGAAAGGGTAATCTCATCAGCAATCACCCATAGCCGTGGCCTACAAATTGCACAAAAATTCTATACCAACTCAAACTACCCCTCAGCCTACGGCAGTGTCAATAGATTGATAAAAGAAACCGGACTAAAGCGGAAAACTGTAGAGACCTATCTGAAAACAAACTCAACATACACCAAGTTCAAACAAACTAGGCACCGTTTTCCCCGACTGAGGGTGCAATCATACCGCTTGAATGAAATTTGGTCCCTTGATCTCGCAGATATGCAATCACTATCTGCCGAAAACCGAAACACCAGATATTTACTAGTCGCTGTGGACACATTAAGTCGTTTCCTCTGTGTTCAACCAATGAAAAACAAATACGCCACCACAACTAGGAGAGCTTTTGCAACAATGACAACAAAAATCAGACCAGAGAAAGTGTGGACTGACGATGGGAAGGAATTTTTAGGCTCTTTCAAACAGTTTTGCGAACAGAAAAAATAATTCTCTACCAAACAAGAAACGAAAAGAAAAGCGCTTTTGCAGAACGAAACATCCGATCAATCAAGTCTCTGATTTACAAGTACTTGAATGAAAACCATACAAGCAGCTACATAGATAACCTACAAAACGTTGTCAATGTAATCAACTCGCGTGTAAACAGAGTGACTGGTCTCGCTCCGAAAAAAGTGACCAAGCAACATACAAGCTTCTTGGTATCCCTCACATTGAACGAGAAGATCCAAAAACCAAAATTTTCAGTTGGTGAAACGGTTCGGATAAAGAGAAATATTAAAACCTTTCATCGTGGTTATCAGATACAATTCAGTCACGAGATATTTCGAATAGATAAGGTCCTCACACTCAACCCTCCAACATACCGTGTAGTTTCCCATGAAACAAGTGAAGCGATAGACGGCAGATTTTACGAAGCTGAACTAACAAAATATTCCGAAATTTAATATGACATCATTAGACAGCCTTAGAAGTTTTACAATAAATTTAATTTCAAACTCATCCACAAACACTTACCCCGGCAACACAATGGCATCTTTTACCAACTTGTTGCCAAAAACAATTGATATCAACAAAAAATTTGGCCGCTGGCAAGTGGCATTGCTCGAAATTTCATGGCCCGCTAAATTTCAAAACGTTACACAAGGATTACTAGAAACTAATCATGGGGAATCAGAGTCCTCTGAAGATGATAACGATGATCATGACGATGATGGCGATAAGGTAATAGAGCCAACAAGTGCTGACGAGCTCTACGTTGACATAGGCCGTCGTCGGCGTCGACCTACAGGTGCGACGGACAGTCCTGCAAAAATTTCCAACTCGAGATGCACAATTGACACCGGCTACTACCCATCGATTGATCATTTGATGAGCAAAATTTTTGTTAAGAGTTTTCGATCAAGACACGCAACTGATTGGCCTTACAATTGGTGTATATCAAGTCACAGTCAAAAGCTAAAAATATTGCCACGAGGACACCAAAAAGATGATTTCCAGTCTACAGAAAACGAGGAGGACGGTTTACTGACAGCCGCCAGCTCAAGTGAAGATGAAGGCCAACAGACATGGAACGGAACAAAACCCTTTGAAACACCATCCAGTATAGAACTCGTTTCCAGTGACCTTCAAAATATTCTTGGTACAGACATTCTTAAAGTTGGCGTCAACCCAAAATTTCCAGTTGACATTTCAGGTGGGCGCCATACAATGTTTGTCTATTGTGACCTCATACAGGATGAAATACTGGGCAACACTTTCACATCACTTCTTAGATCAATTGCGATCAACAGTACATCGCAGTACATAGGAAACTAGACGAGGTAGCAACTATTTGTCACCAATCCTTCTCAAACCTGCAGTGGAAAGATGTAGTCAAGTCATCATTTCAATCAATAACCATAACTATTCGCGATGAAACAGGCCAACTTATGCCTTTTCTATCAATAGGTCGCAGCTGGCTGACTCTGAAATTCCAACTTTTGCCCCAATAAAAATCATTTATCCCATTACGAACACAAAAATCAGTCGCTCATGGACGCACATTACGACGCTCAAATTTCAAGAAATCAAGACAATTTTGTTACCCATGTAGGCCCTGCCAGACAATTTGGTTCAGGTGCCGCTGGTCTTGGTGCTCTAGCTGTGCGTATTGGCCGTTGCACATTACCTCTTTTGAAAAAATACGCATTGCCGATTGCCAAGAAGGTTGGACGGAATCTTGTCAGTGCAGCAATTCCAGAAATTGGTCAGATGATAGCCGGAAAAAAGAAGCTAAAAGCTGTTGCGAAAGATTCGATCAAAAAATCAGTTTCAAAAACAATCTCGGACTCCGTCCCGCTCGCGTGCGGCGCCGAAAGGACCGCGCTCCACGCACGCATCGGGCGCCCGGGCCCGCGTCGCCGCGCCGTCCGTACGCCCGGTGGCGGGTGGGAGCCCCCCCCCAGGGAATTCTTATCAGCAAATACACGAGAGATAAGAAAGACAACCTCTCGCAAGCGGACTGCAAAAACGATCAACGGCAGCACTTTTAAAAATTCAAAAGCCAAACGCAGTCGAATTGATATTTTGTCAAACATAAAGTACTAAATGACCGAGTTTACGACCTTAGCAGCAGATATTGCCAACCCTGTAACAAATACAGCGCTAGATTTTTTGGAAAAACCCAATGTTCTTGTTAATTATGAAAGCGGATTCGACCAGGAAATCTACCCACAAGTTGGTTCTCGAGGTCCAACCTTGGATTTTCTGATTTGTGGAGATCAACGCAATTGCATCGACCTCAATTTTTTACAATTAGGACTTCAAGTGGCTATTTACACGCCCGATGGAAAAGATCGTATCAAGGCAAGCGACGCAAGCAAGGTTGTTTTTGCAAATAACGCGCTACACAGTCTGTTTTCACAAGTTGAAGTATACGCTAATGGAATTCTGATTTCGGACAGCAACAACACGTACCATCATCGCGCTTTTTTGGAGACCGAGTTGACAACAAACAGTGATAGTAAGGAGACTTGGGCAGCTTGTCAGGGATACACTTACGATCCAGAACCCTCATCAGATGCCAATAAAACAGAATGGCTGCAATACCGCTTAAAGGACACATTGACCGGCGACTACACGTTCAATTTCTATGGCTCTCTCTGTGTGGATTTTTTCAGTTGCGAAAAACTAATGCTCCCGGAAGTTGACATTTGAATAAAACTCTATCGCGCCAGTAATGAGTTCAGTCTGATTAGCTTAGGTGACGACTCAGACAAAATGTTTACAGCAGTTATTGAAAAAGCCTCGCTGTTCGTTCGCAAAATTACTGTGACCGAGTCCGTTCGGCTTTCAATTGAAAGGGCACTGCTAAAAGCTCCTGCAAGGTATCCTTATATAGAATCCTTGTGCAAAAGCTTCATCATGCAATCTGGACAAAACTCTTTTGTTAAAGAGTCCATATTTGGAACTGAGCCAATCAGACGCTTAACGTTGTGCATGGTCGCGAACGACAAGTTTAGAGGTTCGATGGACACAAACCCGTTCTTGTATCACAAGTACGACATGAAACGAATCGAAATAATACGCGGTAACGGCTTACCAATAGCAGGCACTCCCGTCGACACAGAGAACAATGTCCGCATATATCACAACAGTTTAACGGCTCTGGGATTTAAAAACGGTGGAAACAAAATTTCTCTGAAGGATTTTGCAAACAAATTCATTGTAACCTTTGATCTGACATCATCACAGGAGGCGTCTAAAAACCTCACATTATTCCCCGAATTGACAGGAGCACCAATAACCCTCAAATTATTTTTCTCTGAAGCTCTCCCAGAGGCAGTTGAACTTTTTTTGATTGGAGAAAGGTTCAGTCAGGTCTTTATTGACGCAAAAAGAAACATCTCCAAAAACCAAACTATTTTCAATGGATAACGTGTCTTTTAAGAAAGTAGCTAAAAAGTTTTGTCTCCTAAAGTTTACTTTTGGAGGCGTATGGTCGGCCAACAATTTTCCAAAAATAGCACAACGCAGCGCTCGTTTCCAAATAATAAACACTTCCCCTTCTTATATGAGGGGAACACATTGGATACTGATTGTTGCTATTCATTCAACCTTTTCTGGAACTACTACAAACTCAAATAAGAGGCGGCGTGGTAGAGAGAGTCATGTTAAGCCAGCAAAGAAGTCAATAACTAATATAGTAATTTGGAATAGCTTGCCAATTCCACTAAGTTTCTATGTCGATTTCTACGAAAGGGTGCATATTATTTATTCAAATTGTGACAAATATACTACTCATGAAATTGCCTCATCACCTCATCCACAATCCCAATCTTCCAATTTGTGTGGCATGTACTGTCTTTACACCGCATTGAAAATTTTTGAAAAAATTGGACATGCCTACTACAATGACTCAAAAGACTGCATAAGTGCGATGAAGCAATTTCGACACCTTGTTGAGAGCGCAGTTAAAAATACTGGTTTGATTAATGAAGTAAATTTAATACGATTTTTTAATAGCCGACTGCAGTCAAAACATACGTTCAAAATTATGTAATAAAAATTTGTATTTGACATTTCTAATTTCTCTAGTCTGAGTCAGAGTAAGGAACAATCAGCCTCGATCGCTTTGCAGGCAATACTTCAATTGAACAATTTTCATCATCGCTCTCGCCAATCAATTCGTCTTCTATCGCCTCATCATAAATGAAAGGGTTCCCAGTCCCACACTCTTTCTCGCTATCATCCTCTTGCTCATTGTCACTCAGACCACTCCAATTCAAAGTAGGTTCATTTTGATCGAACTCTCGCGGAAAGAACCCGGGATCAGGTGGAGCTAAAAAATAGTCACTATAAAATTTGTTCCAATTGCATTATTTAAAAAAACATTTAACAACCGAAAGATGAACTTGATGCCGTGGAGACAGAATCTGCGTCGTGGAGTGAGCTCTTTGAACTCAATTAAGTTCTTCTCTTCGTCAGCTGACAGTGAAGCTCGATCGTCGTCGTCGGTATCGCTTGAAAAGTCAGTACTGGTTGTGCAAGGTTATGGTGGCTCCTGGCCAAGACTATAATGACCGTACGGTAAAGTGTCAATGCCATTATCAGGAATAAACCGCTTGTCGTCGAAACAGCTCAGAGCTGTTTTATTTGTAGTGGTAACTTGTATCTGGTGATTAGCGGAATGTATTCTGGTCATTGGCGCCCTGCTGCTAACACCTGTTTGAAGACACTGGAGGTATTTGTCGTGATGAAGCGTTTTCTTAAGTACCTTCTGAACGCCCTTTGCACTCTGTTTAACACCGCTGACAAATTTGATACTATACATTTTCGATCGCAAGATTACACTTTCCTCCAAAACTGATCCATTTAATTCATCTGTCATTGTCAAAGGAACTTTTTTGTTTGTCGGGTCGAAAAGTGGATGAGATGTTGGATAGTCGCTCAAATCTAGCAAATGTTTGAACTCCTCCATGTCCTTATACAGATCATCAGTCTCTATGCGATACAAAAGTGAGTCCGTGTCCTTATACGTGACGCAAATTCGCGAACCGTATCTTGGTCTCATCTCGTTGTAATGAAAATTGTATAGTGCGAGTTTAGAAAGATCAAGGATGGCCGCTCCCACAGGCGTTGGTTTATCCCATTTAACAGTTGGCACGGAGAAGTAAAGGGAACATAAGTTGTCACTGATAATTTGGAACGATTTGAAATTCGGTTTTGATGTCAGTTTCGAAGCTTTAACCTGATCCGAAACAAACTGAATGTTTTTTCTGTTTCGTTTATTCTCCATGGTTTTCCCGAAACAGGCGTTGGACATAAGTTTGTAGAAATTTTTTTCGAAGGTAGTTGATGCCATTTTTCGCATAGAAGTGTTCTTTTCAATATAAGGACGCAACCAGTCTGACTGATTAAACTGGAGCACGCGATGAAGAGCAACCACTTTCAGTCCCTGTTCCAGATAAAACAACAAATTTTCAATATGACAGATATAATTCTTCTTATCAAATAAAGTTTCCACAAGCTTCGGAACAGATGCCCGGTTTTGAGCTAACTGCTTACTATAGGGTGACAACCAGTCGTCGCTAATAAAAAGTTTCTCCGGAGCCAGTGGAAAATCAGAATGATCGTTGTGAATCGAGGCGGGATAATTGAGATCAACTTCAACAAAGTAACCGACACTATCTTTGTTTTTATAAGTCTCAATGAGAGAATCAATATCAGCAAACTCAGCCCACTGGTATCCGTCTTTTGGCAGTTTTTTCATCATTATCCCACCATAAAGCGAGGTTACGTCTAAAAACGCCCCATAAACTGACTTTTGATCCTTGTTGTAACCATTCAGATCCTTGTTGTTTGCTCGAAAGTGGCGAAGGGCTCCTACTCCGTTGAGACCACCTCTGATTGCTTTTTCGCAAAAGAGGAGCATATCAACATCCGAAAGCAATCCAAGTTCAACGTCCGTTGTTATCAACATTGCGTCCCAGCTGAGATTCGGTGCACTGTAGAAGTATGCTGGATCTAGACGGTAAACATTAATGCACACTGAACGGAACAGTTCAAATACATCGGCCAGCAAAAAAACATCAGTTTCCAAATAAGCATCGTGGTAATCTCCAAAGTTGTCACAATTGAACAACTGATACATTTCAACAGCTTTCTGATGCATTTCCTCTGTGATATCTATCTTTCCTGTTAATGTGTTTTTCCACTCTTCACCGTAAACGGGAAGACCATGCTTAAACTTTTCAAAACAGTCCAGATAGGAGTAGGGAAAAATTCCTTTGCTTCTAATTCTTTTGAAATCAGCATCTGAGTATTGAGCAAAATGGCTACGAAGCAACGTAAGATCACCATCTTGTAACGTCTGAGCCAAAGAATCAAGACCTGAAGCCATAAAATTGAAACTATCGAGAAAACGTATTTCGTTTCGAACAATTTTCTCAACACCACATTTATTGATGTAGGTCTTAACAGGAACTTTAACCGAAAAAGAAATAAACGTCTTCTCAGTTCTTGATATTGCAGAGAGAATTTCGTTTTCCTCCAACACAAGGTACTTCACTATGTGATGAGCATCGTATCGCGACAAATTATGAAAGAGAACCGGTAAAAACGATCCAACTGTAACAGCTAAATTGCAAGCTGAGTGCGCCACTCCAAGCACAGTTCCAGTTAAATGACAGTGATGGACTACTTTCTCCTCAGTGATTAGAAAATTTTTTTCACAAATGCAACACGGCGCTGTCCAGTTCTCAACAAAGTCTTGTTTCGCAGAATTTGACATTTTTAGAAAGCGATAACGCTGTCGCTCGGTGTCCGCCCATTTAACCCAACTTCGCAAAGTACTCGTCAGAACTGAAATGCAGTCTTCTCCTCTATAAAACTTCTTTAGTTGCACGTTGGAATTCCTGCTGTCAACTAATACAGCACCGAAACTACAAGGGTACTGTTTTTCAACGACAAAACTCGAAGCAGAGCTTTCATTTAAGCCATTTCTGACAAGTTCCTCAACTGATTCAAAAGCCTCAGTTCGAACGTCGAGAGCCTCTAGATCCGCATAAACCACGAAAGGGCATTTGAATGTTTTTTGCCAATTTTTGAATTTCACCGTTGACCCTTCTTCAGGCATCTGAATAACTTGAGGTTGATGATGCTCGCAGAGAGATTTATGCAGCCTAAACTTTTCTCGCGCAATGCTCTGTAGACAACGCTCGCAAAATTTTCGTATATTGTTCTTTGAGTTGGCGGTGGCAGGCGAACGCAGCAAAACTTTCATAACACGATCCAAATTTTTTATCAGGCAATAATGCCAATTGTTTTCTTCTGCTAAAAGTAGCAAACTTATTCTTTTGGTTTTGCCTCTGTACTCGCTCAAATAAACAGGATAAAAATTTGTCTGTTCATAAGCGAAGACGTTGATTTTACGGTGATTATTTTTTTTAAAAGCCGGTATGTCAGTTAGAGCAACTGGCATTTTTTTCGGATTGTAGTGAAGTGCGCTAAAATTTTGACGGTAACTTTGAGGTCTTTCTTGATTTTGCTTTATAGGGAAAAGCGCAGCCAACACAGAGTAGAGAAAACAAAAATTATCCTTTAGATTCTTGATGTTCAGAACCGATTTTCGTTGATTTTCGAGTTCCGGCGGTGTAGCTATATATGATCCGGCTCGGAGAGGCGCAAACTTTGTAACCTTCAGCTCAACTAAATGCAATTTTTCAATAACCCATCCACTTCCAGCTGTGCAGAAAGCGTTGATTTTAGTAAACAGTTTATCGACGTGTGAAAAATATTCGTCGGCTGTTAAAGTCGTCGAGAGGCTTTCCATTGGACTGTGAAAAAAGCAAACAGTGCTATCATCGGTCAACGGCTTCACAAATTTCACTTCAATACACATTCCAAATTTGATCAATATCAGATCTTCCAGTTTGCTGTTGATGAAGTCAATGATATCACTTTCCTTATTAACAAGAAACTCAAAAGGGTCAAAACTGGAGTCTCCTGATAATTTCAGCCGAAAGGACTGGAAGTGCTCCCGAATAGCTTTTCTTTCACGCTCTAATAAAAGATTATCGTTTTGACAAAGATGAGCAGGATTTGTTCTGGCAGCAGGAGCAGTCACTGAATGCTCATCCGTGCAGTGTTTCTGCCATGCGTCCTGTTGACCGAAAAAGGTCTGACATGTGTTGCATCTTACTGAACGATCAAACTTGTGCACATTCTTTAGGTGACGGAGTAAGTTTTTGGCAAGCGTAAAAACAGTTTGGCAATGGCCACATCGAAAACTCTGATCAGGCAGCTCGGAATGTTTTTGATGCCTATGCAATAGAAAATCTTGTCGTTTCGCAAAGTCTTGATTACACAAATTGCATTTCACCATAACGCCTAAACAAACTAATTAAATCAATTTTTATTATTTATTCCTTGTAGGAAGTGGCTACAAGGAAGTCTCTGGCGTTGTTCAATTGAACAAGCCAGAAAAGATGCAAGGGTCCAGTTTATTCAAAACCGGGAGTCCAAGCATCTTTTTTTGTTTAATTCCTGTAATGGAGGATAGTCGGAAAACAGACTTCGAAAAACATAAGTTTTTCGAAATCTATTTCCCAACTATCCCCCACCCGACTTCTGCTTGGTCCCTTTGACGAGAGGTAGCCAAGACTGACGGAAGCCAGAAGGAGAATTCAGTATCCTTAGTGATGTATAAGAAAACTACAAGAAACAAAAAGAACAGAGTCAAAAATTTTGAACATCACTCTGACGCTCAAAACATCAACTCTGTTCTCTTTGTAACTTGCAACTTTCTCACATCAAAAAGCATACTGATTTCAGTAATCTTAGCGAGGTATAAGAAAGCTGCATATAAGAAAAAAAACAAAGTCGAAAATTTTGAACATCACTCTGAAGCTCAAAACCTCAACTCTGTTTCCTTTGTTACTTGCAGCTCCCTCACATCACAAAAATTACGGATTCCTAATTTTTGCTTTTTCTGTTGTAATTTTTGAATGCTTTTAGCAGTACTATCAAGACCACGAACTATTAATTTTGAGAGCACATCTCAAAATAGCATGCCGATCTGTTTTTGATTAGCAATTAAAATCAAACGGGACTCAAAGTTTCAGACTTTTGGTCAATATGCATAAAAATTTCAGTAACTTGACGGATATCGGTAATTAAACTCAAATCTTTTTTGAGAAAAAAAGCAGGAAGAGCACAACTCTTCGTATTTAACTAGCTAAGCATAAAGTTCATTTTGTCAGCCAGTCCGATAGATTAACCAAAAGTAAATGTTCAATTCAAGGTATGAATCGAAAAGGAGTTAAAATTTCACTGAAAAAAAGCACCAAAAATTGTTGATGCGTGTGGGCTGACAAACCAATGCGAAATTTTTTCTGAAAAAAAATGAACAACCCAGTGAAGTTCATATTCAGCGATCGGAAACTTTAAACTCAAAAATAAGAGCTCAGCTCTGGAGTCTCCTGATAATTTCAGCCGAAAGGACTGGAAGTGCTCATCCGTGCAGTGTTTCTACCATGCGTCCTGTTGACCGAAAAAGGTCTGACATGTGTTGCATCTTACTGAACGATCAAACTTGTGCACATTCTTTAGGTGACGGACTAAGTTTTTGGCAAGCGTAAAAACAGTTTGGCAATGGCCACATCGAAAACTCTGATCAGGCAGCTCGGAATGTTTTTGATGCCTATGCAATAGAAAATCTTGTCGTTTCGCAAAGTCTTGATTACACAAATTGCATTTCACCATAATGCCTAAACAAACTAATTAAATCAATTTTTATTATTTATTCCTTGTAGGAAGTGGCTACAAGGAAGTCTCTGGCGTTGTTCAATTGAACAAGCCAGAAAAGATGCAAGGGTCCAGTTTATTCAAAACCGGGAGTCCAAGCATCTTTTTTTGTTTAATTCCTGTAATGGAGGATAGTCGGAAAACAGACTTCGAAAAACATAAGTTTTTCGAAATCTATTTCCCAACTATCCCCCACCCGACTTCTGCTTGGTCCCTTCGACGAGAGGTAGCCAAGACTGACGGAAGCCAGAAGGAGAATTCAGTATCCTTAGTGATGTATAAGAAAACTACAAGAAACAAAAAGAACAGAGTCAAAAATTCTGAACATCACTCTGACGCTCAAAACATCAACTCTGTTCTCTTTGTAACTTGCAGCTTTCTCACATCAAAAAGCATACTGATTTCAGTAATCTTAGCGAGGTATAAGAAAGCTGCATATAAGAAAAAAAACAAAGTCGAAAATTTTGAACATCACTCTGAAGCTCAAAACCTCAACTCTGTTTCCTTTGTTACTTGCAGCTCCCTCACATCACAAAAATTACGGATTCCTAATTTTTGCTTTTTCTGTTGTAATTTTTGAATGCTTTTAGCAGTACTATCAAGACCACGAACTATTAATTTTGAGAGCACATCTCAAAATAGCATGCCGATCTGTTTTTGATTAGCAATTAAAATCAAACGGGACTCAAAGTTTCAGACTTTTGGTCAATATGCATAAAAATTTCAGTAACTTGACGGATATCGGTAATTAAACTCAAATCTTTTTTGAGAAAAAAAGCAGGAAGAGCACAACTCTTCGTATTTAACTAGCTAAGCATAAAGTTCATTTTGTCAGCCAGTCCGATAGATTAACCAAAAGTAAATTTTCAATTCAAGGTATGAATCGAAAAGGAGTTAAAATTTCACTGAAAAAAAAGCACCAAAAATTGTTGATGCGTGTGGGCTGACAAACCAATTCGAAATTTTTTCTGAAAAAAATGAACAACCCAGTGAAGTTCATATTCAGCGATCGGAAACTTTAAACTCAAAAATAAGAGCTCAGCTCTGGAGTCTCCTGATAATTTCAGCCGAAAGGACTGGAAGTGCTCCCGAATAGCTTTTCTTTCACGCTCTAATAAAAAATCATCGTTTTGACAAAGATGAGCAGGATTTGTTCTGGCAGCAGGAGCAGTCACTGAATGCTCATCCGTGCAGTGTTTCTGCCATGCGTCCTGTTGACCGAAAAAGGTCTGACATGTGTTGCATCTTACTGAACGATCAAACTTGTGCACATTCTTTAGGTGACGGACTAAGTTTTTGGCAAGCGTAAAAACAGTTTGGCAATGGCCACATCGAAAACTCTGATCAGGCAGCTCGGAATGTTTTTGATGCCTATGCAATAGAAAATCTTGTCGTTTCGCAAAGTCTTGATTACACAAATTGCATTTCACCATAACGCCTAAACAAACTAATTAAATCAATTTTTATTATTTATTCCTTGTAGGAAGTGGCTACAAGGAAGTCTCTGGCGTTGTTCAATTGAACAAGCCAGAAAAGATGCAAGGGTCCAGTTTATTCAAAACCGGGAGTCCAAGCATCTTTTTTTGTTTAATTCCTGTAATGGAGGATAGTCGGAAAACAGACTTCGAAAAACAAGTTTTTCGAAATCTATTTCCCAACTATCCCCCACCCAACTTCTGCTTGGTCCCTTCGACGAGAGGTAGCCAAGACTGACGGAAGCCAGAAGGAGAATTCAGTATCCTTAGTGATGTATAAGAAAACTACAAGAAACAAAAAGAACAGAGTCAAAAATTTTGAACATCACTCTCACGCTCAAAACATCAACTCTGTTCTCTTTGTAACTTGCAGCTTTCTCACATCAAAAAGCATACTGATTTCAGTAATCTTAGCGAGGTATAAGAAAGCTGCATATAAGAAAAAAAACAAAGTCGAACATTTTGAACATCACTCTGAAGCTCAAAACCTCAACTCTGTTTCCTTTGTTACTTGCAGCTCCCTCACATCACAAAAATTACAGATTCCTAATTTTTGCTTTTTCTGTTGTAATTTTTGAATGCTTTTAGCAGTACTATCAAGACCACGAACTATTAATTTTGAGAGCACATCTCAAAATAGCATGCCGATCTGTTTTTGATTAGCAATTAAAATCAAACGGGACTCAAAGTTTCAGATTTTTGGTCAATATGCATAAAAATTTCAGTAACTTGACGGATATCGGTAATTAAACTCAAATCTTTTTTGAGAAAAAAAAGCAGGAAGAGCACAACTCTTCGTATTTAACTAGCTAAGCATAAAGTTCATTTTGTCAGCCAGTCCGATAGATTAACCAAAAGTAAATTTTCAATTCAAGGTATGAATCGAAAAGGAGTTAAAATTTCACTGAAAAAAAAGCACCAAAAATTGTTGCGTGTGGGCTGACAAACCAATGCGAAATTTTTTCTGAAAAAAAATGAACAACCCAGTGAAGTTCATATTCAGCGATCGGAAACTTTAAACTCAAAAATAAGAGCTCAGCTCTTTCGGTAAAAAAAAAGAGCTTCGCTCTTCAAGAGCACCCAGCATAAAGTTCCTAAAACCCTCTTTCTTTCCCTCATACCCGCATATCCCATTTCATCAGTTCACTATATTGACCAACCCATACCCCATTTTCTTGATATTAGTATTAACAATAACGTGAACGATTCTCACCTCACAACTTTGGATTATTAGTGCTACCGATTTTGGAAAATATCATAAATTCGATTCTGATTGTATTTCAGAATTATTTCAAATTCGACAGAAAGTTAGAGAACGGAGTAAATTTTTCTTGACTGCTCAGCAGAGGCACAAGTTTAGGAATTAGGACCGAATGAAAGAAGTCTCCGTTATTTGGCTCATATATTTGATATTGGTATCACCTGCTGATAAATTGATACTATGTTTGTTCATGAAGAAGATGGTTGTTGGTATTGAATGTATCTAGTGAAAACTTGTTCACGCCGAAAAGATAAATTCGACTTATGCAGGCTTAAGTCGCACCAAATTAGGTGGTAACACAGGTTTTCCATATGCACGGACCTAGACAAAAAGCTATAAAAACGCCAAGATATTTCTGATTTACGCGACCATTACCGTTATCAATAAAAGATTAGTAGTATAAAAAGGGCTCACGCAGGTACCGATTCATCTCAACAAACTCAAATTTTAATCAAACCGAATTTCAAAAAAATCAAACCGAACTTCAGTCCCAGTCGATGATGGAAAGTGTCTCTGGTGGATACTTCTTTGAGTATAAAACATCAACCCGCCTTCTTCGAGTTGCGAGAGATGAATCGGAGAACGGGAGCAATATTGAGATAACGCTGTTTAAGTTCGCAAATGACGAACGATATCTGAACCAGTCAGTAGTGATACCCGAACACCACTTCTCAGAAATAATGGACTCTTGTACTCTCGAGTCTGATATACTGAGACTAATCTCCGAGGGTAAATTCAACACAGAAGGCCGAATCGTGATTAATTTCAATGTCTGCGAACGCATGAGCATGGACAGCAAAAACTGCGAAGTGATACGAGACATAAAGGGTAATATTTTATATAGGTTCCAACTAATTAGGGTTTATTGTAGAATAGCAATCTGCTTATTAAAACTGTGCGGATTGGTAGAGGTGTTCTGATATGAATGTCTAGATATTTTGTTTCTATTTAGGGTAATATTTCATATATGTTCCAACTAATTAGGGTTTATTCTAGAATATCAATGTGCGTATTAAAACTGTATGCGGATGGGTAGAGAGGTTCTGATACATAAATGTCTAGACAATTTTGTTTCTATTTAGATACAGACAACACGTACTACAGATTTGCGGTCAAATACTTCGACCCGCAGGACATCATACTGAGTGTGTTCTTCTACCTTAAGAAGTTCAGCCTCAAAGGTGATATGTGGGCATTGCAATACACAGCCATTCATCTACGTGAATTTACAGCCCTGATGCTTCACCATAGAAACTATATGAGGGCTAAGCGAGAGAAAATCAATAAGCGTTTGATCCCGATTGCCGAAGTCAAACCAATGAAAAGAATGCGGGAGACTGAAAGCGAAAATAACCCCCCCGAGGTTGTTGATTTAGCCTCAGAGGATGATATGCCTCTGATAAACTTTAGAGACTCAAGAGAATAATTTTGAAATTATCATTCGCAAAACAATAACATTAAATTTGATTATTAAAAGCATTGTTGTATTGTTCCCTGTATTTAATAATCATAGCTGTCTTCTTGCTACAAATTGTTCTTAATTAGAAATCTTGTTTGAAAGCTGTACTATTGTATGCGCGAAAGAGAACGGTTAAGATTTTCGCATTTAAATTGTAGCATTTCTTAGTCTTTGAGTCTACACTAGATAAAAGGCGGCAAAGATAGAGATACCAAAACGTGCAGCAATAAATGAGTTTTAGCTTTTATCTAAAACAACAGTTTTTGATTCAAAATCAAATTTACCCAGAAGCGGTTTGGTAAATTGAGCACACAAGACAGAAGCAAAAAGGACCAAAAGCAAATTAGTCAATTTGCGATATGTCAAACACAAAGATAAAGCAGTAAATAATGGGCCATAAAACGAACTTTGTATGAACTAACCTTGATGAAGTTCGGTATATGATTGCCAAAAACGTTTCAAAATGATGCTCCTGTAGTACGGTGGTTTAGGCTAAAAAAGTATGAGAAACATATGAAAGCACTAAAAGATTGGGTTCGAGACTAATAAGTGGAGGGATCCTTTTTCTGTGCGGTAGACCACCCCATTTCTCACTACTAATGATATTGGGAACGCAATGTAGAGCTCAACTACATTAATCGTTTCATCTTGGGATCTAATTTAGCTTTCTTTACATCAGCAAGTTCTTAGCAAAAAAACTGCGCAGATTTTGTACGATAGGCCACTGGTGAAAACAATGAAGAAAAGAGGACTATGTTGCGCCTAGTATAATTCAATTGTTGTCTTCGAAAAAATTAGATGAATTTGTTGATTTTCATGTATTATTTGCGATTCGATGGGTAAGACATAAGATTAATTAGTTTTTTCTTCGACGCCTATGTAATGCAGCTTTTAATGAGAACATTATCGATCATTGTCAAAATAAAGAGCAAATATGGCGAAATCTCTTGATTTCACCATTGTCCAAAATCTCGTATGCCAAGTAGAGGAAAATCAGAAGCCGCAGTTGCAGATTGTTTTTTTGAAAACCGAAACGAATTTCGCAAAATCAAGCCCTGTGAACTCATATATTTTACAACAAATTATAGTAGTAGTAAGACTAGCAGTAGAACAGGATTTAGGTCGAAGCCTTGGGTTATAAATTGAAGTCCAATTTACAGTAGTTTAAAGACGTTGTTGCAATGACCACATCTGCAATGCAATCTCCACGTACATTTATTCTTTTCATTGAGGTTTTTGCAGAAAAAGGTCCAGTTAATGCTGCTAATTGTGTTTTTGTTGAAATCGAGCCCAAAATGTTGATAAATTTTTGTCACTTTGATAAAGAGACAATTGGTGCGGAAGAAATTGTCACCAGTGCGGGATAAGCGATTTTCGCCTTTTATCTGTCCTAGAGCGAATCGACGTGTTTACACAATTTCTATGTTTGCGGTGAACCGTTTTCGAGTCCACCTAATGATGTCCTAAGTGACAAAATGGGAGGCCGTCGTGAATTTCTGTATTACCAAATTGGCAAAACTTTCAAAAACTTTGAACTGTCGTAGTAGGTTGAGTTGTCGTTTAGTATCCATCTTGTTACTGTCATCTGAAAACTTTCGAATGTTTAATGTTGCTTTTGCTCGGCATCCAAGCAGCTGAGCAATAAGTTAGAATTGGCACACTTGTATGCGATGGCCGCCGTGTTGGCCGACAGAGCATTTATCCGACGACCAAAAATTGAGAAACTTAGCCGAAATTTTAATTAAAATGAGCGATAAAATTTATTCTAAAGCTGCGATTGGCCAATTTAAAACACTATTTCGTAAGCGGACAAATATACCGCAGTTTTTAATCAAAGAGCGTAAAGAAGGCCTATCCGTGTTCGCAACCTCCCCCATCAGGGGGATGCGGCCACGGAGAGGTCGGGTGGAACGCCACCCGCTCGCACACCAAGGAGACCAATGAGACCTTTTTTTGACCAATTATGATAACTGTCGGCTAAATTTCTCATTTTTCCTTGTCGGCCGCAGTGTTTCTCTTAATTGGAAAAAAGGACTTGAGTGCTTTTGAATTACTTTGAATCATTAAGCCAAGATCCGGCTGATATTCAACCCGTTTTAGCTCTGTGCTTTCTAAGTTTGCGTTCAGATTTCCCTAAATGTTTAGTAGTAAAAACTGAGTCTGGAAAACTGTTGTCAAATTCACGTTTTTCTGTAAACACACACAAAAACATGTTAAAAGCTTCAGGGATTTGGTCTTGGGAGGAAAAGCATGTATAAAATGTGACTACGCTAAATAATAGCGTGGTGCCATAAATTAATCCTTTATCAATTAACTCCGTGCAATTCATCCCCGATGTATTAAAGGGTGATGGAGGCACACAACTTTAACAGAAGCGGTAGAATAAAATCTGACAAGCTTTACTAACGGATATATGAGGAACATGGACTGCCATAGCTTCTGAGCATGAATTAGCTCTACAATACAGTAAAATAATGCGAAGGCCACTGAAACTGGGAGAAGCAGCAAGGCAGCAGTTGAAGCCCACGGAGTGTTGACAAACTTTTCTTCAAATAATGTAGACACCTAAACGAGGGTTCCTGGGTTTTACGGTATCTGCCTAAAGTCTATTAATTTATAAGAGATAAGAATAAAAACGCATTTGATGAACGCTCAAATATCGTTTTATGGCATTAACTTTTTTGGACTGAGTTTAATTTTTGTGTTTGAAACTAGTCAATAATATGTGGGTTATATGTGAAGTTAAAAAGGGATTTACCAACCTGAAAACTCAATAAATATTGTAGACGGAAAACTATCACCAGCACTAGAAATGTTAGTGAACTCCAGTCAAACAAGTGAAAATTGACGATATATTTACTGGGCCCATTAGGTAACCACCATACTGTTTTGTAGATATTGAGGTATACCAATGATAAATTTAGTAACAGAAACAAAGCGAACAAAATTTCAAATGTTATTTGTCCTTCTTGGGAGACATCCAACACCTTTTGTTGTTTGGCCCGCAACTCTCGAGGTCCTGAATAAGGTCGCAGCTGATGTGGTCTCATTTCTGTTAAAGATAAATAGGTACGCTGTCAAACCATGTTGCCTGAAATTAATCTGGTATGCTGGTAAAGAATCAAAAAAGACGTAAGAAGTCTGCAAACTGATACACCATTGGAGGACGCAAATAAAACGGGATTATACCCCCCCCCCCCCCACCAGCTTAGTGGTCAGAGGATTTATAGCCCCCAACATCATGGTAAATATAACAGCAGGGATTTGAAACTAATGGGAATTAATAATTGGCAGTTAATTGATTGCAATAATTGATTGGTGACTATCTTAATTACAATAATTGATTGGAACGATACAATTAATTGCGCAGTAATCGGAGAAAATGGAATAACCATTCTCCAAGTTCAGAAACCGGGAAGTAGAGAAGATCCCAGATTACGAACTTTTCACAGATCGTGCGTAATTTGACATATTTTGCTGAGGAACTTTTTGTCTTACAAACTTTTCGATTAAAAAATGGACTGCTTCAGATGCTTAACTTTTGGGTAACTCAATGCAAAATTGTTTTAAACACTACGAAACAACCTTTTGGTAGACAGCCAAATTCACAAGATTAATTTTAATTGATCAATTATTGCAATAATTGATTTTCACGTTTTGTCCATTATATTAATTGATTGTTCCTCTTTTTGTCTAGACAATTAATTTTTCTAATCCTCAGTATTATACCACAATGATGGGCCATTACTTCACGGCGGGGGGAGGGGCTATATTGTGAGCATCTTCATTCCCCCCCCCCCTCCCGTGCGTTATGCTCCCCCAATTACAGAGCACGTGTCAATACACAGTAAGTCATTGTGTAAAAATACCACGTGCATCTGAGGAGGTGCAAGTAATATGCACCCACTTAAGTCTCATACTTTCAATTCATAACATCATTGTTTTGCATATTTCAGATGCTGGTTCCATGCAGTGTCCCAATCAATTCAACTAATATATTCAGCTAATATATTTAACATTCCTAACTGTTTTACAATCTTCCAAATAATCCATCTACAATATTCAATCATTTTCGACAAACAACAATTCTACTTTTTTAAAGTTACTTCATACAATTTTCTCCAATGAAAATCTAGCAATTTAACCTCTTTCTCTGTCGTTGTAAAAACCACATGCGAATTGCAAGTGGTTTTTACACCGCGGAAATTAAGATCATGCCTCCCCACTCTGGAATCATCTTTCGATAGAGACATGAAATCCCACGTTGTATATTGAGATTAAATGTAATGGATGCGGATCCATCTATGATGGGCAAACAAGCCGGCATGTGACCACAAGGATAACAGAACATCAAAAGAAGGATTCACAGTTGGGTCAACATCTGGTTGAATGTCGTGGCGCCACGAATGACATTGAATGGAAAATTCTGGACGCCTGTCGGACAGTAGCACAACTAATGATTATCGAAGTCATATACAACAGCAAGCTGAAGCCGGTTCCTAGAATTGTTTTAAGTGTGGTCTCAGACAAATATTAATACGCAATCATTGTATCTTTTAACAATTTGTAAAACAGTTTTAACCTGACGATGAACGTAAAGTTCGAAAAAATTTATTTTAAAAATCGAAAGTAATTTTAATTTGACAAATCGGATTCTTTTATATCAATCAAATATATTCAGGTGAGAAACTGCAATAATTTATCCATGACACTGCGCCTCTATTAATTTTTCTCCATCACACTAGTGCATAAAATTTTGTCTGGAATAATTAAAAAATCTTTATATTTTCCATCACCATATTTTTGAAAATAAATTCAACAGCAACCATCATAATCAATTGTTACTTTTGAAGCTTAACCTTCTGTTATTTAAGTTATTTAAGTACCTTTTTTTCAAGCATGGAGAACATTGAACCTTCTTATGAATATTTTTGTGTTTTTTTCGGTGAAAAATTGTAAGGTTCAGCTTGTGACTAATAAGTGTTTTTTATTTTTGTTGCTGGTCCATTACAAGTTGTTCAGAAATGCATAAGACTGTTCGTCAACTGTTGACAAAAGAAATTCATGTTCATCAGGGGATCGGACGTTTGTTGAATAATTCCACTGTATGAGAGGGCAGATATCAATTGAGTTGTATTAATTACAACTTTTTCTTTCAACATTCTACACTCTGGGTGCCTGTGGAGGTTTTGACAACCATCATTAGTACTGCAGTTAATTGATTGCAATAATTAATTGGTGACTATCTTAATTACAATAATTGATTGGAACGATACAATTAATTGCGCAGTAATTGGAGAAAATGGAATAGCTATTATCCAAGTTCAGAAACCGGGAAGTAGAGAAGATCCCAGATTACGAACTTTTCACAGATCGTGCGTAATCTGACATATTTTGCTGAGGAACTTTTTGTCTTACAAACTTTTCGATTAAAAAATGGACTGCTTCAGATGCTTAATTTTTGGGTAACTCAATGCAAAATCGTTTTAAACACTACGAAACGTTTTGGTAGACAGCAAATTCACCAGATTAATTTTAATTGATCAATTATTGCAATAATTGATTTTCACGTTTTGTCCATTATATTAATTGATTGTTCCTCTTTTTGTCTAGACAATTAATTTTTCCAATCCTCAGTATACCACAATGGTGGGCCATTATTTCACGGCGGGGGGGGCTATATTGTGAGCATCTTCATTCTCCCCCCCCCCCCGTGCGTTATGCTCCCCCAATTACAGAGCACGTGTCAATACACAGTAAGTCATTGTGTAAAAATACCACGTGCATCTGAGGGGGTGCAAGTAATATGCACCCACTTAAGTCTCATACTTTCAATTCATAACATCATTGTTTTGCATATTTCAGATGCTGGTTCCATGCAGTGTCCCAATCAATTCAACTAATATATTCAGCTAATATATTTAGCATTCCTAACTGTTTTACAATCTTCCAAATAATCCATCTACAATATTCAATCATTTTCCACAAACAACAATTCTACTTTTTTAAAGTTACTTCATACAATTTTTTCCAATGAAAATCTAGCAATTTAACCTGTTTCTCTGTCGTTGTAAAAACCACATAATAATTGCAAGTGGTTTTTACACCGCGGAAATTAAGATCATGCCTCCCCACTCTGGAATCATCTTTCGATAGAGACATGAAATCCCACGTTGTATATTGAGATCAAATGTAATGGATGCGGATCCATCTATGATGGGCAAACAAGCCGGCATGTGACCACAAGGATAACAGAACATCAAAAGAAGGATTCACAGTTGGGTCAACATCTGGTTGAATGTCGTGGCGCCACGAATGACATTGAATGGAAAATTCTGGACGCCTGTCGGACAGTAGCACAACTAATGATTATCGAAGCTATATACAACAGCAAGCTGAAGCCGGCATTAGACACAAGCGATGAATATAGAGGGTGGGAACTCACGTTAAAATATTAGTTCAAATTATAATTTTGACTAGACGAGTATAAATAGGGCAAAAAAATATTTTGTGCATGACAAAACGATGTTTGCAAAACCTCCACAAGAGGGATAATTAAGTTTAGGGCAAATTAACCCTAAAAATACAAGAACATGGCCAAAATCGAAAAAATCCGGATTATGAATGTTTTTTAAAAAAAGTTGATAACAGATGTAAATATGAGATGTAAATAGGCTAAATATTGTATAAGGAAAAACATTCGATTAAATTTTTTAGAATAGTTCCTAGAATTGTTTTAAAAGTGGTCTCAGACAAATATTAATACGCAATCATTTTATCTTTTAACAATTTGTAAAACAGTTTTAACCTGACGATGAACGTAAAGTTCGAAAAAATTTATTTTAAAAATCGAAAGTAATTTTAATTTGACAAATCGGATTCTTTCATATCAATCAAATATATTCAAGTGAGAAACTGCAATAATTTTTCCATGACACCACGCCACTATTAATTTTTCTCCATCACACTAGTGCATAAAATTTTGTCTGAAATAATTAAAAAATCTCTATTTTTTCCATCACTATATATTTTTGAAAATAAATTCAACAGCAACCATCATAATCAATTGTTACTTTTGAAGCTTAACCTTCTGTTATTTAAGTTATTTAAGTACCTTTTTCTTCAAGCATGGAGAACATTGATCCTTCTAATAAATATTTTTGTATTTTTTTCGGTGAAAAATTGTAAGGTTCAGCTTGTGACTAATAAGTGTTTTTTATTTTTATTGCTTGTCCATTACAAGTTGTTCAGAAATGCATAAGACTGTTCGTCAACTGTTGACAAAAGAAATTCATGTTCATCAGGGGATCGGATGTTTGTTGAATAATTCCACTGTATGAGAGGGCAGATATCAGTTGAGTTTTATTAGTTACAACATTTTCTTTCAACATTCTACACTCTGGGTGCCTGTGGAGGTTTTGACAACCATCATTAGTACTGCTCGAATTATTATTCCGTTATCTGATCTCATCAGTTTTGCATAGCTATCTCCACCTTTCTGAATTAGGTACTTGATAGAAAATGAAAAACATTAAATCATTGATATAATGAATGACGTTATTCCAATTGTGATGGACAATTTCAATGTATGAGCTTGCGTGGACTTAATACTTAAAGTGGTCCAAACTATTTGCATATCACGCAATATTGGTTATGCGTTATCACCAAGTTTATCAAACGGCAATCGTTAACACTCAGGAACTTCTGACTTTTTCAATTGAATATCTTCAGTGAGATGTTGACTCGCTTGTGATATTATAGCTGGGTGAAGCAATTTCTCAAACGCTGGTTTTTTGCTACCAAATGTTTGAAAGAATCAGTCAGACGTATGTCCAGGAGTGTAGTTGTAGCCTTGTGACACGAAAAATTGTTAGCTCTAATCTCAAGACAGGTTGTTTCAATTTTTTTCACACTCTTATTGGTTTATACGTATTTGACATCCTGCGAGTTTTGTTCGACTAAGTGAATCATTATTCCTCTTGTGCTTAAATAAAGGTCAGAACTAGGGGTTGTCGAAACAATCATCCATTTTCCACTGCCATTTTCCGCTGGCAGTTGTACTGTTCCACATTATTGTAAGACAGTAAAATGGTTACCAATCAGTAGTGATCCAAGTCATTTGTCAAGAGCAGTTTCAAGCGAGGGGCCATAATAACCAACAGAAAAACTGCTCGACCCTACGAACTTTTCAATTTCTTCTTGCGATACAAGAGCAATTTTGTGAGTTGATCCGGCTATAGCAATGAAATCCAATTCGACAGCATAGCGCGATGCATATTGGTCATTTCTTTCATTGGGCGTCGGAACCGGTTTAGTTCTGTAAAGATTTGGAGCAGTTGCTCCTATCGCAAATGGAATCGCCAAAATGACGAAGATTCCATCTTCCAATACGTCGACATTTTTGAGAATTCTTGTTTCGTATTACAATGAGGGCTGATTTTAGGTATTGCCAAAGATAATCGTTCAATTGCTATTGTCTGCCAAATTACTAATGCTTAAAAATTTTCTCAAGAACCGTTCTTGGAAGTAAACCTTTTGGTATTAGTTTACTGACCAGTATCATAACTGAACTTAAAAGTGTAATTTTTGGATGAACACCATCTGTATGATTTAATTTGATTCAAGGAGTGGATAAAGATTCATTTAAATTTGTCTAAACTTGTAACAATTGATCCCGTGCAGAGAAAAAAATTTTGCAAGCAATCATTTTTCTATAATTATTACGAATTAACGTTGCTTTTCTTTGAACTTCCGAGTATTATTCTGCGTTTTAATAAATTTGCGTTGACATTTTTTCACATCAATCGACTGATTTGAAATTGGGAACATTCTGTCGGTCATTTTCCACTTTATTTCAATTAATCGCTTGTGATTATTTCTATTTGAAACAAAGCAAAGTTCTTGTCTTCTTTTTTTGATCTGTTATAGAAGCTTCCCAAGGAGCATGCAATGCCTGCACCAGCAGTGAATACTCTTAGCGCCCCAAAAGTAAGCAAATCTGGTCCTCGTTTTTGTTATGATAGTTTTTTTGTCCCAGATTTGTTTTCTCCTTAAGGGTTCTGTAAGTTTGATCATTGAAATCTTCAACATCAGCTGAGCTGCTAATAATTGTTATTCAACGAGTTCAATCAAATTAGTGTAGGTCAAGCTGCTTTTCTATATTTATTAAGTTTAAGATTACATCAAAAATCGTATTAAAAATCTATATTTCCACGAACAACAATTCTACTTTTTAAAAGTTACTTCATACAATTTTATCCAATGAAAATCTAGCAATTTAACCTCTTTCTCTATCGTTGTAAAAACCACATGCGAATTGCAGGTGGTTTTTACACCGCGGAAATTAAGATCAAGCCTCCCCACACTGGAATCATCTTTCGATAGAGACATGAAATCCCACGTTGTACATTGGGATTAAATGTAATGTATGCGGATCCATCTATGATGGGCAAACAAGCCGGCATGTGACCACAAGGATAACAGAACATCAAAAGAAGGATTCACAGTTGGGTCAACATCTGGTTGAATGTCGTGGCGCCACGAATGACATTGAATGGAAAATTCTGGACGCCTGTCGGACAGTAGCACAACTAATGATTATCGAAGCTATATACAACAGCAAGTTGAAACCGGCACTAGACACAAGCGATGAATATAGTTGTTGGAAACTCACGTTAAAATAATAGTTCAAATTATAATTTTGACTAGACGAGTATAAATAGGGCAAAAAAACATTTTGTGCATGACAAAACGATATTTGCAAAACCTCCACAAGAGGGATAATTAAGTTTAGGGCAAATTCGGATTAACCCTAAAAAAAGAACATGGCCAAAATCAAAAAAAATCCGGATTATGAATGTTTTTTAAAAAAATTGATAACAGATGTAAATATGAGATGTAAATAGGCTAAATATTGTATAAGGAAAAGCATTCGATTAAATTTTTTAGAATAGTTCCTAGAATTGTTTTAAGTGTGGTCTCAGACAAATATTAATACGCAATCATTGTATCTTTTAACAATTTGTAAAACAGTTTTAAACTGACGATGAACGTAAAGTTCGAAAAAATTTATTTTTAAAATCGAAAATAATTTTAATTTGACAAATCGGATTCTTTCATATCAATCAAATATATTCAAGTGAGAAACTGTAATAATTTATCTGTGACACTGCGCTTCTAATAATTTTTCTCCATCACACTTTTGCATAAAATTTTGTCTGAAATATTCAAAAAATTTCTGTTCCATCACTATATTTTTGAAAATAAATTCAACAGCAACCATCATAATCAATTTTTACTTTTGAAGCTTAACCTTCTGTTATTTGAGTTCTTTAAGTACCTTTTTTTTCAAGCATGGAGAACATTGATCCTCCGAATGAATATTTTTATTTTTTTTTTCGGTGAAAATTTGTAAGGTTCATCTTGTGACTAATAAGTGTTTTTTATTTTTGTTGCTTGTCCACTACAAGTTGTTCAGAAATGCATAAGACTGTTCGTCAACTGTTGACAAAAGAAATTCATGTTCATCAGGGGATCGGACGTTTGTTGAATAATTCCACTGTATGAGAGGGCAGATATCAATTGAGTTTTATTAGTTACAACATTTTCTTTCAACATTCTACACTCTGGGTGCCTGTGGAGGTTTTGACAACCATCATTAGTACTGCTCGAATAATTATTCCGTTATCTGATCTCATCAGTTTTGCATAGCTATCTCCACCTTTCTGAATTAAGTACTTGATAGAAAATGAAAAACATTAAATCATTGATATAATGAATGACGGTATTCCAATTGTGATAGACAATTTCAATGTATGAGCTTGCGTGGACTTAATACTTAAAGTGATCCAAACTATTTGCATATCACGCAATATTGGTTATGCGTTATCACCAAGTTTATCAAACGGCAATCGTTAACACTCAGGAACTTCTGACTTTTTCAATTGAATATCTTCAGTGAGATGTTGACTCGCTTGTGATATTATAGCTGGGTGAAGCAATTTCTCAAACGCTGGTTTTTTGCTACCAAATGTTTGAAAAAATCAGTCAGACGTATGTCCAGGAGTGTAGTTGTAGCCTTGTGACACGAAAAATTGTTAGCTCTAATCTCAATTGAGAGGGCAGATATCAATTGGTTTTTATTAGTTACAACATTTTCTTTCAACATTCTACACTCTGGGTGCCTGTGGAGGTTTTGACAACCATCATTAGTACTGCTCGAATAATTATTCCGTTATCTGATCTCATCAGTTTTGCATAGCTATCTCCACCTTTCTGAATTAAGTACTTGATAGAAAATGAAAAACATTAAATCATTGATATAATGAATGACGGTATTCCAATTGTGATAGACAATTTCAATGTATGAGCTTGCGTGGACTTAATACTTAAAGTGGTCCAAACTATTTGCATATCACGCAATATTGGTTATGCGTTATCACCAAGTTTATCAAACGGCAATCGTTAACACTCAGGAACTTCTGACTTTTTCAATTGAATATCTTCAGTGAGATGTTGACTCGCTTGTGATATTATAGCTGGGTGAAGCAATTTCTCAAACGCTGGTTTTTTGCTACCAAATGTTTAAAAGAATCAGTCAGAAGTATGTCCAGGATTGTAGTTGTAGCCTTGTGACACGAAAAATTGTTAGCTCTAATCTCAAGACAGGTTGTTTCAATTTTTTTCACACTCTTATTGGTTTATACGTATTTGACATCCTGCGAGTTTTGTTCGACTAAGTGAATCATTATTCCTCTTGTGCTTAAATAAAGGTCAGAACTAGGGGTTGTCGAAACAATCATCCATTTTCCACTGCCATTTTCCGCTGGCAGTTGTACTGTTCCACATTATTGTAAGACAGTAAAATGGTTACCAATCAGTAGTGATCCAAGTCATTTGTCAAGAGCAGTTTCAAGCGAGGGGCCATAATAACCAACAGAAAAACTGCTCGACCCTACGAACTTTTCAATTTCTTCTTGCGATACAAGAGCAATTTTGTGAGTTGATCCGGCTATAGCAATGAAATCCAATTCGACAGCATGGCGCGATGCATATTGGTCATTTCTTTCATTGGGCGTCGGAACCGGTTTAGTTCTGTAAAGATTTGGAGCAGTTGCTCCTATCGCAAATGGAATCGCCAAAATGACGAAGATTCCATCTTCCAATACGTCGACATTTTTGAGAATTCTTGTTTCGTATTACAATGAGGGCTGATTTTTAGGTATTGCCAAAGATAATCGTTCAATTGCTATTGTCTGCCAAATTACTAATGCTTAAAAATTTTCTCAAGAACCGTTCTTGGAAGTAAACCCCTTGGTATTAGTTTACTGACCAGTATCATAACTGAACTTAAAAGTGTAATTTTTGGATAAACACCATCTGTATGATTTAAATTGATTCAAGGAGCGGATAAAGATTCATTTAAATTTGTCTAAACTTGTAACAATTGATCCCGTGCAGAGAAAAAAAATTTGCAAGCAATAATTTTTTCATAATTATTACGAATTAACAATGCTTTTCTTTGAACTTCCGAGTATTACTCTGCGTTTTAATAAATTTGCGTTGACATTTTTTCACATCATTCGACTGATTTGAAATTGCGAACATTCTGCGGATCATTTTCCACATTATTTCAATTAATCGCTTGTGATTTTTTCTATTTGAAACAAAGCAAAGTCCATGTCTTCTCTGTTTTGATCTGTTATAGAAGCTTCCCAATGAGCATGCAATGCCTGCACCAGCAGTGAATACTCTTAGCGCCCCAAAAGCAAGCAAATCTGGTCCTCGTTTTTGTTATGATAGTTTTTTTGTCCCAGATTTGTTTTCTCTTTAAGGGTTCTGTAAGTTTGATCATTGATATCTTCAACATCAGCTTGAGCTGCTAATAATTGTTATTCAACAAGTTCAATCAAATTAGTGTAGGTCAAGCGGCTTTTCTATATTTATTAAGTTTAAGATTACATCAAAAATCATATTGACGCCAAGAATTGTTCCAGAGCAGCTCTAACTTTTCAGCCGTTGATGTATTTTTTTATCCAAAAGAGGAAATCGTAACTTTTGTTGTTACATAATATTCATATCTTTTTGTGGAATCATCATTTTTGTTATTACATAGTTTAACAATTACTAAAAGAATGAGAAGGTATTCTATGGAAATAATTTTAAGAGGGCTCACTTAACTTCATAGGTTGCCAATCTGAAAATTCTTTGTTTGCCTGTAGTATAAAATACCTGACAGTCCTTTTTTATCCGTAAAAAAAAAATAGTTTCAGCTGCGAGGTAAGTGAGATAAATTTTCAATGATTTTTCTCCGCGGACCTAAAAATCCTGAAAATAAAAAAAATTATTTTTTTTTTGTAAAAATCTTCAAGCTGTTTATAAAAACTGACACTGCTCAGTTGGTTAAAGATTTTAAATTACTTATTAAGCAAAATTTGTCTCGAGCTAATCAAACATAAAAATTTTTCTATTTGTAACGCACCGTGATAATTCGAATTTTTATTGATTTCAAATCTGACCCTAAAGAAACCGACAATAAAAATTTTCAAAGTTTTGATTCTGGGTGTTCTTCCAGTATTTTTGTCGGTGCTTGAAACATTAAAATATGTCTGAGGTGTAATACACTTATACAATTTTCTTTCACTTTCAAATTCATACTTTTTGACGTCAGTATTTTCAAGAGAAACCAACTAGTTTTTTGTTTTTTCGCAATGCACAAAAATGTTAACATTTTTTTAAATAATACAGTTTCGGTTGTCTATTTAGGGTTCAGAACAATAAATTAAATAATGTATTTCTGTAAATGTAAAGTTTTGAACTCACGAGGAAAATGTAAGAATATTTTAAGTTGAAATAAAGTTCATCATGTACTGCATGCTTCTTTCTTTCTGTTTTGCTTGTACGCAAAAATAAAATATCAGCTGGGAAAAGTGTGTTGTGCCAATAACATTGATATTTTTGGACTCTGGTGTAGTTGTTTACGAGTCAAAAACAATTGAATACCTTGAATCAATTGAAAATGACTGTCTTTTTCTCTGTGGGTTCTGTCCTCTGTATATGCTTCTGGCTTTGTCTGGTTAATTTTATAATAATGACCAGATTTTAAATAAAGTGTATTTAACCTGAATATTTTTTCTTTAGGTTAAGTTAACCAGAACACTTTTTTTGAAAGATGAACATGTCTGTAACTTGTGAACTTTCACGTGATATTAACACTGAAATTTCCGAATTTGGTATTCAATTCAGTAATGACGATTAATTAACTTCTCTTGGCTGAAATGCTGTGCCAATAAAAGATGTTAAAAATATGAATCATTGTAAAGTGGTCCGGGTTAAATTAACCAATCAAGTTTTCGAACTCAATTTAATTGGAGAGTGGGTAAAGTTTCCAATCGCAATTTGTAATCACAATTTATTGGAAGTTAAATGTTTTTTTTCAAATGATGTTGATATTGCGTCGAGATAAAAAGAATTTTCTGATATTATTGATAATTATTGTTCTCTTCCTTCGATTTTACTGAATTAAAGTTAATTTCGTATTCTAATTGCACGAGTTTTTTTGGAGTGACTATTAGAAATCAAATTCCTGCCAATCTAACTTTTTCTATTTTTGATGCACTTTTTTAATTTAAACTGTGGTTTACTGAAGCTCACATGGAAACCGGTGTTAAAGATTCTATATCATATACTTCCGTTGAAAAAAAACTGTTCAAAATTTGTTAGTTCATTATTAAATGGAATCTGTTATGTTGAAGAAACTTATTCGTAACGTTTTTAACTTTTTTCGATTTGTTAAAGCTGGGCCGCCGTCTGCAAGTTCACAAAAAAAAGATAACATTAAAAATTACATTGCAGACTCTTCACATTTACTATGCCAACCCGCACATTATGTGCACAGTGTTATAACTTTTACAATAGGTCGTTGGTTGGGAGGCGTGTGACAAAAGCAGATAATAAACGCGCTCAACAAACACTTAAACACTATGGAATTGGATTAAGAGATTCCGCGTATAAAAAGATGCTTGAAATGTCCCTGTGTCGCAGTTGATAAGGAAATTAAACGTGACACTTTCTCAAAATCTTCTAACAGAATAACAGAACAGTTATTCGCATTTAATCATTCCATTCAACCATTTCAAACATCTAATGTAATCAGTACACCTGAGCGGCCAACTGGTCCTTCTAAGCAAAGCAAAAAGAGTTTTAGGCTCCCCAAGCAACAAATGTGGTTCAAAAAGAAGAAGGAGCAACAGTTTGTTAATAATTGAATTGAGCGGGGGAATAGAAAAAGGAAAAAAAAGTTCCTTTTTTATTTGAAGTGAATGGAAAAGCGTCCTAAAACCGATATTTTGCGTGACGTTAGTGCAGTGCAGAGTCTTGAGGCGTCTGACAGTGTGTGGTGGTCTTCAATGTGGTCAAGCTCAAAACGTCGAGCTGAAATAAGTTTTCAGCAATCGAATTTGACTGAAAGAGTTAAAAATTAATCTTAAAGTTTATTTTACCCTTGGCCGTTTTTGATAATAGGCCTATGTAAAAATATCCAGTGGAAAAATAATTGCATGCTCCGCAACGCCTAGCAAGCACAATTTTTTAATTTCCTGTATAATTTTTTGAAAAATTGTTTTTAAATGTAAATTTGAACGAATTTTTACCAACTTTGCATGTAATTTGATTCCTTGGAATCGAATCTTGTGTTGAGTGGTTTGTAATTGCCTGTAATCTGAGTTTCCTAGAGCCTTATAACTGTAGTGTAAATGTTACTGAAATAAATATAGGAAGAATTTCATAGCTAAAGATAAGTAGGGCCGCCGTCTGCAAGTTCACAAAAAAAAGATAACATTAAAAATTACATTGCAGACTCTTCGCATTTACTATGCCAACCCGCACATTATGTGCACAGTGTTATAACTTTTACAATAGGTCGTTGGTTGGGAGGCGTGTGACAAAAGCAGATAATAAACGCGCTCAACAAACACTTAAACACTATGGAATTAGATTAAGAGATTCCGCGTATAAAAAGATGCTTGAAATGTCCCTGTGTCGCAGTTGATAAGGAAATTAAACGTGACACTTTCTCAAAATCTTTTAACAGAATAACAGAACAGTTATTTGCATTTAATCATTCCATTCAACCATTTCAAACATCTAACGTAATCAGTACACCTGAGCGGCCAACTGGTCCTTCTAAGCAAAGCAAAAAGAGTTTTAGGCTCCCCAAGCAACAAATGTGGTTCAAAAAGAAGAAGGAGCAAGAGTTTGTTAATAATTGAATTGAGCGGGGGAACAGAAAAAGGAAAAAAGTTCCTTTTTTATTTGAAGTGAATGGAAAAGCGTCCTAAAACCGATATTTTGCGTGACGTTAGTGCAGTGCAGAGTCTTGAGGCGTCTGACAGTGTGTGGTGGTCTTCAATGTGGTCAAGCTCAAAACGTCGAGCTGAAATAAGTTTTCAGCAATCGAATTTGACTGAAAGAGTTAAAAAATAATCTTAAAGTTTATTTTACCCTTGGCCGTTTTTGATAATAGGCCTATGTAAAAATATCCAGTGGAAAAATATTTGCATGCTCCGCAACGCCTAGCAAGCACAATTTTTTAATTTCCTGTATAATTTTTTGAAAAATTGTTTTTAAATGTAAATTTGAACGAATTTTTACCAACTTTGCATGTAATTTGATTCCTTGGAATCGAGTCTTGTGTTGAGTGGTTTGTAATTGCCTGTAATCTGAGTTTCCTAGAGCTATATAACTGTAGTGTTAATGTTACTGAAATAAATATAGGAAGAATTTCATAGCTAAAGATAAGTATTCAGAGAAACATAAGGTATGGTAATTCAAGAAAGGAGAGGGAATCATGAGAGAAAGTTCAATTTTGTAAAAACGTGTTTAAGTTGAATGAAAATGTTGCCTGTTTCCTCGGGCGACTGGACCTTGAGACCGTGTTAGCAATTTGTAGTAATTCAGATCTTCGGCTAATAGTTACGTTTGTTGGTGCTGCTATTTAACTTGGTGTAGGCTCATGAGCATTTCCAGCCTGTTTTTCTACTTTTTCTCAGCAATTAAACGCAATTGAATCATTAAAATATGTCTGAGGTATAATACACTTATACAATTTTCTCACTTTCAAATTCATACTTTTTGACGTCAGTATTTTCAAGAGAAACCAACTAGTTTTTTGTTTTTTCGCAATGCACAAAAATGTTAACATTTTTTTAAATAATACAGTTTCGTTTGTCTATTTAGGGTTCAGAACAATAAATTAAATAAAGTATTTCTGTAAATGTAAAGTTTTGAACTCACGAGGAAAATGTAAGAATATTTTAAGTTGAAATAAAATTCATCATGTACTGCATGCTTCTTTCTTTCTGTTTTGCTTGTACGCAAAAATAAAATATCAGCTGGGAAAAGTGTGTTGTGCCAATAACATTGATATTTTTGGACTCTGGTGTAGTTGTTTACGAGTCAAGAAAAATTGAATACCTTGAATCAATTGAAAATGACTGTCTTTTTCTCTGTGGGTTCTGTGCTCTGTATATGCTTCTGGCTTTGTCTGGTTAATTTTTTAATAATGACCAGATTTTAAATAAAGTGTATTTAACCTGAATATTTTTTCTTTAGGTTAAGGTAACCAGAGAACTTTTTTTGAAAGATCAACATGTCTGTAACTTGTGAATTTTCACGTGATATTAACACTGAAATTTCCGAATTTGGTATTCAATTCAGTAATGACGATTAATTAACTTCTCTCGGCTGAAATGCTGTGCCAATAAAAGATGTTAAAAATATGAATCATTGTAAAGTGGTCCGGGTTAAATTAACCAATCAAGTTTTCGAACTCAATTTAATTGGAGAGTGGGTAAAGTTTCCAATCGCAATTTGTAATCACAATTTATTGGAAGTTAAATGTTTTTTTTTCAAATGATGTTGATATTGCGTCAAGATAAAAAGAATTTTCTGATATTATTGATATTTATTGTTCTCTTCCTTCGATTTTACTGAATTAAAGTTAATTTCGTGTTCTAATTGCACGAGTTTTTTTTGGAGTCACTATTAGAAATCAAATTCCTGCCAATCTAACTTTTTCTATTTTTGATGCACTTTTTTAATTTAAACTGTGGTTTACTGAAGCTCACATGGAAACCGGTGTTAAAGATTCTATATCTTATACTTCCGTTGAAAAAAAACTGTTCAAAATTTGTTAGTTCATTATTAAATGGAATTCGTTATGTTGAAGAAATTTAATCGTAACGTTTTTAACTTTTTTCGATTTGTTAAAGCTGGGCCGCCGTCTGCAAGTTCACAAAAAAAAGATAACATTAAAAATTACATTGCAGACTCTTCACATTTACTATGCCAACCCGCACATTATGTGCACAGTGTTATAACTTTTACAATAGGTCGTTGGTTGGGAGGCGTGTGACAAAAGCAGATAATAAACGCGCTCAACAAACACTTAAACACTATGGAATTAGATTAAGAGATTCCGCGTATAAAAAGATGCTTGAAATGTCCCTGTGTCGCAGTTGATAAGGAAATTAAACGTGACACTTTCTCAAAATCTTCTAACAGAATAACAGAACAGTTATTTGCATTTAATCATTCCATTCAACCATTTCAAACATCTAATGTAATCAGTACACCTGAGCGGCCAACTGGTCCTTCTAAGCAAAGCAAAAAGGCAAAAAGAGTTTTAGGCTCCCCAAGCAACAAATGTGGTTCAAAAAGAAGAAGGAGCAAGAGTTTGTTAATAATTGAATTGAGCGGGGGAATAGAAAAAGGAAAAAAAATTCCTTTTTTATTTGAAGTGAATGGAAAAGCGTCCTAAAACCGATATTTTGCGTGACGTTAGTGCAGTGCAGAGTCTCGAGGCGTCTGACAGTGTGTGGTGGTCTTCAATGTGGTCAAGCTCAAAACGTCGAGCTGAAATAGGTTTTCAGCAATCGAATTTGACTGAAAGAGTTAAAAAATAATCTTAAAGTTTGTTTTACCCTTGGCCGTTTTTGATAATAGGCCTATGTAAAAATATCCAGTGGAAAAATAATTGCATGCTCCGCAACGCCTAGCAAGCACAATTTTTGAATTTTCTGTATAATTTTTTGAAAAATTGTTTTTAAATGTAAATTTGAACGAATTTTTACCAACTTTGCATGTAATTTGATTCCTTGGAATCGAATCTTGTGTTGTGTGGTTTGTAATTGCCTGTAATCTGAGTTTCCTAGAGCTATATAACTGTAGTGTAAATGTTACTGAAATAAATATAGGAAGAATTTCATAGCTAAAGATAAGTATTCAGAGAAACATAAGGTATGGTAATTCAAGAAAGGAGAGGGAATCATGAGAGAAAGTTCAATTTTGTAAAAACGTGTTTAAGTTGACTGAAAATGATGCCTGTTTCCTCGGGCGACTGGACCTTGAGACCGTGTTAGCAATTTGTAGTAATTCAGATCTTCGGCTAATAGTTACGTTTGTTGGTGCTGCTATTGAACTTGGTGTAGGCTCATGAGCATTTCCAGCCTGTCTTTCTACTTTTTCTCAGCAATTAAACGCAATAAGTTAGATAATGATGAATTAGGCTTCGTGGGCACTGTGCTATGGGATAGTATTGGTAATGGATTTTCAGTTGTGGTTTACTGCTCAAGTCTTTATCCAAAGAATTGGTGGAAACCTCTTCATAGATTTGTGAATCTGATGTGTTAAATTTTGAAAGTGATGATTCATTAGATTGTACTGCTTCTGGTGTTGGTTCTGCTTGTATAACTTGTCTGTCCGGAGTGCCCGGTTAATTTTCGCGAGCTCTATTATTTTTTTTGTTAATGCGTATTTGGACTACCACTTTTCTATTATCATTCCATGGACTATAACTAGCTTCGCCTATACAACGATCGATTAGTACCGGTTCTCTCATAAAATCAGGGACTAAAAGATCAGTCCGTAGAATTTTTGAAGTGCTTTGAGTGCCTTGGTCAGTCGATACCAAAGTGGGTATATATGAATGTCGCATAAACCACTGCATTAGATATTTGCATACTGTTTCCACAGTAATTGAAGCGAGTGGTAGGGCAAACATATACCCAGTAAGCAATTCCATTCCTGTAAGAATGCATGAAAAACCACCAATTTTTGGTAATAGTCCTACTATGTCATTTTGTAACATATCCGCTGTCCAGCTTTTATTTGAACTGATTGGAGTTTTTTGCGGTTGTAGAAATTGGAGTTTTGTGAATTGGCCGTGAAGACAAGTTAAACAGTTGGTAATGTACTGAATAAGAAACTCTAGGGAGCTGGGTAAATAATGTTTCCGTCTGAATTCAAATATCCTTTGCTGTATTCCAGTATGGCCTGTCATTTCAGATTTATGTATTCTATAAATCATTTATTTGTAACTGCTTTAGTTGCACAATTGGTTTTATGTAGTTTTTACCAGGATGATCAAAAAATTTTGGCAAAAAAGACCAGTATAAACTATAAGTCGATTAAAATGTTTATGATTTTTCTGTGAGTCGTATGAACTGTACTCTTCATTTGGTCTTTTTTTGTTTTATAAACCCTTGCAGAGTTTATTATATTTCTTCATGATTTTCCTGTTCTTTGTTCAAGTTTACTGGATAAACTTTATTAGCTAAACTGTACAAATCAAGCGGATTACACTCAGAGTTTAATTATGCTAGGTTTTTCTGGCTGTTTAAACTCCTCATCTAGAATTTCAACAGTGTTTTTTACAGTTTGAATGGTAATTGAAGGTATTAAAAACTCTGAGGCAGAAAATTTAAAGCCTTGTCTGGTGTATTTGCCAAGACTTCATCGCAATATCATGAACTGGAATATGGTCGTTAAGCTTGAGTTTTAATTTTGTGTCAGGATTTCGAAGGCCCTGTCGTAGACGGTCTATCTTCAGCATTCCCTCTCTCCATTATCAAGAATCTGGGATAGGGACACGAAGTCAGAGAAGAAATAGAACATCCGGTACAAGTAACTTAGATCATCGGCTCTAGTTAGCGTGGACTCTGGCTCTGACAGTGCTCCCCTCGGATCAACACAAAAAGGTACGATAATTCCTTCCCAAATTATTTTTTCAATAGGGGACAAACTACCATCATAGATCAAACAAAGAAAAACGTAGCATGTAAAACCTTTGAAGACAAAACTCTAAGCATAGAGGCAAATTTGAGCCCCCTCTGGTCAGTAATTCCCGACGCAAAGATCGTCCACTATTCCCAAAAATGGTAACCCTAAAGACAAGTATTAGAAAAGATACGGTGATATGCGCTAACGACTTATTATTCTCAAAATGAATACTCCTAAAAAACTGAAACTAAACTTCGATTAATCAAATTTGTTGCGCGTAAAACTGGAGCGGAGCGCAATCGCAACAAGCGAAAAAATGAGAAACTTTTTTAGTCGAGAAAGCAGCGAAGCAGTCTGCCCATGAAAGCAAACGTTGACCCCAAGATATTGACACCAACCGACTCACCCGGCCCATCCTCGAGATCTGTGACTTCATCTTGCCTGGTGTCTCCGATTAAACAAATTCCTGAGAAATTTACTACAAAAAGGCAAACGGCCCGCTTTCGAGGACTACCCAGAAGGGCAAGAAGGAACCCACGAAGAAACCCATGCAACAGTCTTCAGCAAAGAACACGGCATCGTCTGGGTTGACGAAAGCCAGGTTCTTTGCCCTAAGGCAACCCAAATCATTCGCTTCGTTGCGAAAACCGCTAAAGACATCAAGCCTACAAAAAACCCTACGCATTCGACTCCTTAAAGTCAGCAGCGAGTCAAAGCTCGCCAAACCGCATATCGTCTTTACGTCTATTTCAGCAGGAAACTTTACGTCTATCTCTCCACCTGGAACCAGGTCGACGGTCTCAGTTACCGCCGGCAGCCTGAAAGCATATCTTCAGCTCAAGCGCAAGGCGGAATCCATTCGTCAAAATTTTCAATGTGAAGAGCGTCACGTCCAACCTGCCTCTCTTGCCCCCCCCCCCCAATCATCGCCCATCAAATTTGACTTGTTGGATTCTACTGAAGATGCCTCGGACCCAAACCCCCTCTCACATTCCAGCAACCAAGAGCACATTTTGTCAACTCTAATAAAATACTATCGTCGTACTCCCAGGCATAGTGCGAGTCATTTCACGCGGCAAACCAATTTGATAACCCCGGCGCAAGTGAACAATAAAGGGCAGATAACATCCCGTCAATGTCGGAGTCGCAGCCAAATCAGCACTACAACAGCATTGGTGAGCTGCTTGACACAATTGTAACCAAGCGTCCAAACCTAGTATTATAAAATCGCTACAAACTTATATTGTTTATATACTATGATAATAATTTTCTGCATATGTTATGAGTGCATATAAAATTATGAGCCGCCTCGTTCAACCAGTTTTTCGTTGTAAGTTATTTTCGGGACGACGATAAGCATAGACACACTTGGTTTTGAGAAAGCAAAGAGAACGGTTGAAATGTTTTCATACCGATTAGTTTTTCCACAGCTCGCTTCTCACCGATCGGACCTTAGATTTGGGTTTTTGATTTTGTGCTGATTTGGAATGGTTTATTACGTCATCCTTTCGGAGCACTTTTGTGATTAGAGCAATTTGACTGAGAGTAATTTGGGGCCTACAAAAACAGTTGGTGACTCCTGTCTTTAACCGGCATATGGTTGATTTTGAGCGTGAAAGTGACTGAGCGGTTCACCCTACGTTTTAATCAGTGTCGAAAAGATTTGTTGCGCTGGTTGCGTTTTAGGGCTAAAAGTATAGCCTTCTGGTCCGTAGCAACGTCATAACCGGTACCATGGAAGTGGTATTTAAACCGTTGCAAGGGCCAGAGCAGCGCGCCCAGTTCCAGTTCGTTGGTGCTGTATTTCTGTTCAGCTGTTATTATTAAGTGACTTGCGTAAGCGATTGGGAACCGTCCGTTTGGCTGAAGTTGTTCGAGTGATGAGCCTAAGCCGTTGTGGCTTCCGTCGAACTTGAGGGCAGGTCCCCTTAGATTTTTCGAAATGATTTTTCTCCGCGATTTTCGTTATTTTCTTTTTTTTGTGTTTAGAGCTGAAGTGTGGGTCTCGGATCTTTTTTTTAATTAGTTTCTCTTTCTTCAATAATGAGCGAATGTGGACTAGCAAACTGTATTCACATTTGCTAGTCCACATTCAATGGACTGGTAAATGTGGATACAGCGTGGGATTGTTGACGTTTTTGACGTCCTGACTGGTGTTGGTCCGGGTTGATGTTGAGTTGAGTTGGATTCTCCGTGCAAGGGGTCCTTTCGGCGGGGCGACGGGTTTGTACACGGGTAATAAATTGGTGGATGATTTATCTGGTTTATTTGATTATTTGGTGGATCGATTCTTTTACGGAAGGTAAGTGTTGAAGTGTCCTCGGGCTGTCGTTTAAAATGATGTCTGTTTTCTTATTAGGAGAGGGGGGTTATATCCGGTGGGGTAATGCTGTAGCCAAGCCAGGTTATACAGCGCCGTCGAACTCACCCACTTTTGGATGGATCTAAGTTGGGGTGTTGTCAGAGTCGGAAATCGGGTCTACTGGTAGCCATGTCCTTCGTCGCTTGAAGCGGATATTCATATTATGCTAGGAATTCGCATCACTGTTCCAAATATTTGAAAGGGTCGACACCGTTTGTTGCAGCAGTCGTTTATGAAGGTAGAAAGAAATAGTTTTATTGTTTGTAAAGTTCATTGTTTCAAGTTTGGTGAGCGCATTGGATAATTCGGCATTACAAGGGAGGCCGATATGGGCTTTTAAGGTAGCCATTTTGTTACCCAATTGGGAATGAGTTTAATTGATTCTATTATTGTGAAAGATTCTGGGCCAACATGATTTTGTGCTTGGTCAAAGCGTATAACGCATACTATACCGTGAAATGAGCAAA
This sequence comes from Convolutriloba macropyga, assembly GCF_964194025.1. NCBI lineage: Eukaryota > Metazoa > Xenacoelomorpha > Acoela > Convolutidae > Convolutriloba > Convolutriloba macropyga. The sequence goes on along the minus strand of NC_134478.1, from coordinate 2,524,482 downwards.
ATTGCTGTAAGATATTTAGCGTTCTTGCGTATCGCATATTGTGTGTACTAGAGCGGCTGGAAAGTGCGAGAATTTATAGACCGATACTAGTATATAGCGATTCCCGTGTTGGTTCGAGCTATCTTGTATTTGGCCATTAAAGTCTAGTTGTGTTTCATCATTTGGTTCCTGCAGCTGGGGAATTGTTCCTTTGTTGATCTTCAGGATTAGTGGTTTTAAGTTCTTACCTTGGTCGAGACACTGGCACTAGCTTTCTTTTTGAAGTCACATTGTGTGGTGTATCTGAGGAAAACAGAAAGTGTTTGCAAGTCGGAGCATGCCTACTTGGCCCTGATGGGTTCGATGAACTGCTCTAACTACCAGTGATTAAAGTTGTTATTTGATAGCCAGTTTGCCATCGTATAATAAGCAGCCCAAGATGGAAGTAATGAAATTAACCTGAAGATTGTGATGTTTTTGAGAACCGCTTTCAGTTGGTCCTTATCCTTCTGCTCTACTAATCCTATGATTGCCTATAAGTTCTTGTCTTTGAGTATCGCTTTCGCTAAGAACTTTTCTCCTGAAAGATTTTGCAGATATAAACGGTATTGTGTTGTTGGTTCCGCATCGTACATGAATGGAGGGGGTGCCTGTCGTCTACTATGGGTGTCCTCCCTAGGCCGATGGTTAAACGCTCTGAGGGTTCGTCCGTTTGGTTTCCGTAGGAAACCAGTCTGGAGGGGGTTGAAATTGATTTGATAGTCCTTTTGTTAGTCTTGCTTTCTTAGGGGTACGTCAAAAGAACACAAGGAACGACAGCGCATTGCGCCGATGCCGCAGCATCCAACGCCCCAACCACAACAATATTATCAGCCGAAGTCAACGGATAAATACACTTGTACAAACCCGTCACCCTCTTGCGTTCGCCATACCCTCTTGCACGGAGGAATCCGACTCAACTCAAAGTCAACCCGGACCAATAACAGTCAGGACGTCAAAAAGTCAACTACCAACGCTATTCCACACACAGGCCAGGTTTATTGCATATTATTTACATATAGCCCTCACAGAGATTCACATTTCTCCTAATCCTCCGAAAAAGCTCGATCAGTACTTTTTTTGCTCCTACACAGACCCGGGTCGAGGTGTCACCGCTAAAAATCGCTAAAAGATGTAAGATTGGCGGTGAATTTGAGTAAAAGTGTAAGATTTGCGTTCAATGCGATGAATGCGGTGAAAAAAAACTTTTAAGCGGTGAATTTTTTTTTTCAGCGCTTAAGCGGTGAAAGAAAATTTTTCACCGCTACAAGCAGGATGCGGTGAAAAAAAAATTTTCACCGCTACCACCAGAATGCGGTGAAAAAAATTTTTCACCACTACCACCAGAATGCGGTGATAAAAAATTTTTCACCGCTAAAATCGCAAATCTTACAAAAATTTACCGCTCTAATTTCAACGCTTATCTTATATTCACAGAAAATATCATTGAATTAAGTGACAGATGGCGCAGTGAATTACGAAGTTGGTCACACGCATGAGGTAGAGGTTCGAACCCTTGTACGGCAGTTTCTTTTTTGTAAGAATTCCGGTGAATGCGGTGAAAAAAAAATTTTCACCGCAAAATTCAACGCTATTCTTACAAAAATTCACCGCTTTCAGCGCATTCAACGCTATCGGACATTATAGGACGTATCGCAGAGCAACAAGGCCCCATTAAATGTGTCACCAATTCACTAATCCTCTCCAGATTAACCCGGTACATGGACCGCAGTTTCCAGAGAGGATGAACTGCATCTCCCCTTTGGCAGACATACTCTGAAACTAACTGCAGTCAGCTCCGCAATTGATTTGTTAGAGAATGAATACGTGGAAAGGGACCGTGATTGTGATCGCCCACTCGAATGCTTTCATTTCCCAGTAAACCAACACATCACGGAACTTTTATGGAACCTCTCAAAGTTTCACTTCTGCGTTGGTAGATTGAACCAGCCATTAGTTAAATAGGATATTCTAGCGGGACACAGCTCACCACCGTATTTATCAGAAATGCTACACATTCTATCTACATTTTGGTTTTTACATCCCACGAAAAGGATGTAACTAATGAATCACATCGTGTGAACCAGACAAAAAAGCAGCACACGATGCTTAAAGAACAGTTTCTACAGCACCATTTCAACAGGACAAACCATCTCCTTCATATAAGTTCAAGTCTTTCATAGACTTCTCCCCCCCGAACCTGGCAGCATAACTTGCTCGCAATCCAGAGTTCCTAGAGTTTTTTCGCGATAATCAGAATTGCACTTTAGACTCCGATTCTGAAAAATGACAAGTGACCCTGTCGCTGTAGAATCGAGGTTCTCACACTCCAGGAAAATTGCCAACATAGCTTTTTCCACAAAGCTCAACACTTACTTCTTTTAATTTCTATATTGTTGATACTATGTATTTTTACAATGCGTTCCTGTTATTTAAGCTTAAAAAATCCTTCACTCTTAATACAAGAATTAGGAGAAATTTTCATTTTCTTTTTTTTTCTCTGGTCGAAACTCATATTGAAGGAACTTATATTATAATGTGTAAGTAGCTCATAGTGAACAATCCGAACTAAAAAAAAGATTAATTGAAATCTTTTAGTACCGCCAACAGAGAATCACACAACTACACCTCTCCATCCTGCTGGGAATAAATTGTCACTACGTGAAAATAAGACACAGTTAGGTACTAAAAAGGACAAGGCGCAACTGACCAGGGCACCCCACCCTTGGCGCCATTACTAACTTCATAACCGACAGCATGTAGATCGCCTACTGACGACACTTGTCACCTTCTTCACCTGATTGGGACCAACAGATCCAATAGGTTTTCAGCTGCAAATTGTTAATCTCGAACAAACTCTTAACCCCGGATGGATGCAGCAGATAAAAATTTAGAATGTATATTCTCTCACTTTCTCCGCCGATTACAAACTGAGAAGACTTCATTCTCGGTTGAATAACGGATGCTTAATTTACTCCAGTCAGACTACTGGATAGATACACTGTGTGAACCACTGACTTCGGTTTTATTTGTTTTTACTACAAGCAAAATGAATTTATCTTCAGTGTTTTCATGAGTCAGTTAGTCGGATAGATTTAAGCAAGTCAACTTTTCGCTCAGAAATACGTAGCCCTGGTTGTATTTCTCCTAATGCTAAAAAAGAGCCCAAATAGGGTCTGCCTTATACATGTTGTCAATTTGAGTGTCATCAAAAATTTGTGAGTAGGTACAGATGGATAAATGAACATTTTGGGGTACTGGATGAACAATGTCTTTTCGTGTCTCGTTTTTCAAATTGTCTAATGAAAAAATATCTCAATTAATACTTAAAATTCGCAAATACTTGCGAGTTTGATTTTCGCATGGCGGGAGAAAACAAAAAGACGAAAAGAGATAAGGGAACATGATTACTATTAAATTGTCCCTTGTTAAATTATTATTATTATTCTTATTATTATTATCATTATTATTATTACTATAATTATTATTATTATTATTATTATTATTATTATTATTATTATTATTATTATTATTATTATTATTATTGATATTATTTTTATTAATATTATTATTATTATTATTATTGTTATTATTATTATTATTATTATTATTATTATTATTATTATTTTTCTTCTTATTATTATTATTATTAATAATATAATTTTTAATATTATTATTACTATTATTATAATTATTACTTTCATTCGTATTATTATTTATGTTATTATCATTATTTATAATATTATTATTGAAGGGCAATGAGTTCCAGTTCATTGGTGCTGTATTTCTCTTCAGCTGTTATTATGATGAGACTTGCTTAAATGATTGTGAACCTTCCGTCTGGCTAAATATCTTCGGGTGATGAGCTAGAATGATGTAATTTTTGAGAATTTTTTTGTGTTTAGAGCTGAAGTGTGAGTCTCGGAGCATTTTTTTATTTATTACATTCTCTTGTTTCAATAATGAGCAAATAAGGACTAAAAGACTGGCTCAATTGGAGATGAATTCGATCAATTGGTGGACCAATCCCATAGGGAACGTAATTATATAAGTGTCCTTGGGCTGTATGTTTAAAATGATGTCAGTTTTTATAGTAGGGGAGGGGGTTATGCCCGATTGGTTAATGCAATAGCTATGCCAGGTTATGATCCGGCGTGCGAACTCATCCCTTTTGGTTGAACCCAAGTTGGGCGATGCCAGAGTCGAAAACCGGGCCTACTGGCAGCCATGTCCTTCGTCGCTTGAAGCGGATATTCAGGTTGTGCTATTAATTCGCATCACTGTCCCAAATTGTTGACGGGGTCGGATCCGTTTGTTGCAGCAGTCCTTTATGAAGGTAGAAAGAAATGGTTTTGTTGTTTGTAAAGTTCATTATTTCAAGTTTGGTGAGCGTATTGGATAATTCGGTTTTACAAGGGAGGCCAAAATGGGCTTTTAAGGTAGCCATTTTGTTACCCAATTGGGAATGAGTTGAATTGATTCTATTATTGTGAAAGATTCTGGGCCAACATGATTTTGTGCTTGGTCAAAGCGTATAACACATACTATACCGTGAAGTGAGCAACATTACTGTAAGATATTTAGCTTTCTTGCGTATCGCAGTTTGTGTGTACTAGGGCGGCTGGAAAGTGCGAAAACTTATAGACCGATACTAGTATATAGTGATTCCCTATGTATGGTTCGAGCTATCGTGCATTTGGCCAACAAAATCTAGTTGTGTTTCATTATTTGGTTCCTGCAGCTGTTGAATTGTTCCTTTGTTGATCTTCAGGATTAGTGGTATTAAGTTCTTACCTTGGTTGAGACGCTGGCGGTAGTTTTCTTCCCGAAGTCACATTGTGCCGTGTATCTGAGGAAAACAGAGAATGTTTGCAAGTCTGAGCATGCCTACTTGACCCTGATGGGTTCGATGAACTGCATTGACTACCAGTGAATGATGTTGTTATGTGATAACCAGTTTGCCATCGTTTAATAAGCAGCCCGAGGTGGAATTGATGAAATTAACCTGAAGATTATGATAGTTTTTGAAGACCGCTTTCAGTAGGTCCTTATACTTCTTCTCTACTTATCCTATGATTGCCTGTAAGTTCTTGTCTTTGAGTATCGCTTTCGCTAAGAACTTTTCTCCTGAAAACTTTTGTAGGTTTAAACGGTATTTTGTTGTTGGTTCCGCATCTTATATAAATAGAGTGGGTGACTGTCGTCTTCTATGGTTGTCCTCTCTGGGTCGATGTTTGAACTCTCTGATGCCGCAGAACCCAACGCTTCAACCAAGCAAATATTAACAATCTAAGTCAACGGCTGAATACACTTGTTCAAACCCGTCGCCCCGTTTGAATTTTTCCGCCCAAAATGACGTAAGAGTGGGGCTGCAATGGGAGATTTTTTTTAGGAAAATGCAGCTCAAAACTCTTACATCTTTTTGGGCTGCATTGGGCTTCCAACGGGGGTAAATGGTGTAAGAGTGAGGGGGTAAAAGACAAACTAACTTTTACTCCCCACTCTTAAATCTTTTTGGCCTGTTGAGGGGGGTAAAACGATGTAAGAGTTTGGGGGTAATGGAGAAATTACCCCCGAAGTCTAACATCGTTTTACCCCCCTTGACAAACCAAAAAAATGTAAGAGTGGGGGCTTAATTGAAACTTTACCCCCTCATTCTCACATTATTTTACCACCCTTGGAAGCCCAATGCAGCCCAAAAAGACGTAAGAGTTTCTCCCATTGCAGCCCCACTCTTACATTATTTTACCCCCGCCCCCTGGTAGCCCAACTATTACATCATTTTACCCCCTCAATCTTACATTGTTTTAGCCCCCATACCTGAAGACAGCCAGTCTTGAACCCACAACTTCTTTACCTTCAGCTGCGTCGACTTAACCTCCAGACAATCAATGCTTTCCAACTCTTGACGGTCTATATATATATATATATATATATATATATATATATATATATATATATATATACAGACCGTTTATATATATACGGTCCGCAATTGGTCTGTTAGATAATGAATACGTTGAAACGTGTTGTGATCGTGATTGCCCTCTTAAAAGCATAAACTTCCCACTAAACCAAAGCACCACAGAACCTTTATGGCACAACTCAAAGTTTTTCTTCTGCATTGCAGATTGCGCCAGCGATTACTCAATTAGAATTTTCTAGCGGGACAGAACTTATTACCCTATTTATCAGAATTACTACCCATTCCATCTACATTATGGTTTATTAGATCCAACAAAAAGATATAATTAATTAATCATATCGTGTGAACAAGACAGTAATGCACCACACAATGCATAACTTTTAGTTTCTCCAGCACCATTTCAACAAAACAAACCATCTCCTTCATATGAGTTCAAGTCTTCCATACCTGGAAACGAAGCCCATCTCTCCTTATTCCCTCAACTAATCGTTCATTATAGAGCCGCAATATTGCAAAAGGAAACCGAAGAATTTCGACACCATCGGAACAAAATTTTCATTTTTTGCCCGTGTACGATGCTACCCACCCCCTATAGTCATCCCCATTGAGTATTTGTGCTGCATTGAAGGTGGAGCCACGAAGTGTATGTACAACCATACCTCCATCTTACTCTACCTCGATCGCACAGCTGACAAATTGGCAAACCGAAAACCTTCAGAAGAAACCATCTCCTCGCAAGAAAAAGAGATTAACCATCTCCTCGCAACCTAGCCTCATTTCAACGCTGACCTCTACCCCCAGTACCTGGCCACATAATTGCTGGCAATCCAGAGTTCCTGGAATTCTTTCGCAATCCTCAGAATTGCACTCTGGACTCCGATTCTGAAAAATGATAAGTGACCCTGTTGCTGTAGAGTCAAATTTCTCAACCTCCAGGAAAATTGCCAACATAGCTTTTTCTAGAAAGCGCAAAATTTACTTTTTTTACTTTCTATATCTCTGATACTATATATTTCTGTAATACGTTGCTGTTATTTACAATTTAAAAATTCTTCACTCTGACTACAAAAATTAAGAGAAATACAAGAATCTGGTCGAAACTTACATTGAAGGAACTTAATTTACGTTTACAAGTTATATAATGTGTAAGTAGCTCATTGTAGCTACTTATGATGCTAACCAGTAGGTAGGCTGGTAGATCCAATCCGAATAAACCGAACTAAAAAATGAATTGAAATCTTTTAGTACCGCCGATAGAGACTCACACAACTAAACCTCTCCATCCTGCTGGAAACTAATCTTCACTACGTGAAAATAAGACACAGCTGGGAACTAAACAGGACAAGGCGTAACTGGCCAGGACACCTTGTCCTTGTTGCCATTACTAACTTCATAATCGAGAGAATTCGGATCGCCTACTGACGACACTAGTCACGTACTTCACCTGATAGGGACTAACAGATTCAAAAGGTTTTCAGTTGCATTGTACATCTAAAACAAACTCTTAACCCCGGATGGATGCAGCAGATGAAAATCTAGAATGTATACTCGCCTAACTTCTCCGCCGATCACTTACTAAGAAGACTTCATTCTTTTTTGAAAAACGAATGCTTAATTTACTCTAGTCAGACTACTAGATAGATACACGATGTGTGTACCACTGACTTCGGTTTTATTTATTTTTACCACAGTCATAATTGATGTTTATTTTCAGTGTTCTTCTGAGTCGGTTAGTTGGATAGATTTAGGCAAGTCAACTTTTCGCTCAGAAATACGTATACCTGGCTCTATTTATCTTAAGGCTGTAAAAGGAGCCCAACTAGGGTCTGCCTTATCTATTTGTTAATTTGAGTGTCATCAAAAGTTTGTTAGTTGGTAGCGATTGATAAATAAACCTTTTGTGATCCTGGATGAAGAATCTCTTTTTGTGTCTCCAATTTCAATTGGTCTAAAGGAAAAACAGCTCAATCAATACTTACAATTCGCAAATAATTTCGAGTTTGATTTTGGCTTGGCGGGAGAAATCAAAAATACGAAAAGAGATAAGGGAACATGATTACTATGTAAATGTTCTCGTCAATTACACTACAGTGAGACAAAAACGGTCACTACTACAGCTTTGGGAATGGGTTATCCAAATTCACAATGCTGCCCTAGATATAATGTCAATGCAATTAACGCGATAATTTTGAATTGCAGAGAACTCTAATTTTTGAGCAAAAATAGAAATTGGTGGCCTCCGTATTGGCCACTAGGGCGTTTAGCCGACAATTTAAGTAAAATGAGCAATAAAATTTATTCTAAAGCTGTGATTGGCCAATTTAAAACACTATTTCGTGAGCGGATAAATATACCGCAGTTTTTTCATCAACTAGTGTAATGAAGGTCTATCCGTGGTCGGACCCTATTTTACCGCATCTGGCCACGCCTTGCAGGCCATGGCCATGCCTCAGCGGCCCATGAGACTTGATATGAATCTATCACAACCGAACTACTGATTTATGGACCAATTATGGACTTTTATTACCAATTATGATAAAACTGTCGGCTAAATTTGTCATTTTTTCCTCGTCGGCTAAACGCCCTGTCGGCCAATTTTCCTAGCACCATAGAAATTTTGCTGATTGAATATACGCTTATTAGAAGTAGACTTCAACGTGTTCAGGAATATTAGATATAATTTTTTTCAGATGTTAAATTGTTTCAACGATTTTGAATTAGTGATTTACAGTAGAAAGATTAATAATTTAAATGGGTGTTTAAGTTGGTTGTTTAGCTTTCGACTTCCTTTCGCATAGTCTTTCCGACGGACGAATAACTTGGTGACCGGAAAATAGATCGAAAGGACAACAGATAATCAGAAAATTTGGGAAAATAGATCGAAAATTAAACTCTGTTCTTTTTGGTTGAAATTAAGCATTATTTGCGAGCTGAAATATAATTAAAACAATATGACCATGCCGTAGCTGCCCGTGGGACTTGATATGAATCTAGAACAAATTGTTACAACACAATGTGTTATATGCAGTATAAAAAATGAGCGCTCAAATCTGATTGGCCAATACTCAACTCAAATAATTTAATTTTCGATCCATTGTCTTTCGATCTATTGTCCAAGCACCGAAAAACTTTGCCATGTTAGTAAGCAAGTGGGCATTACACACTATAATTCCCCACTTGTACGACGAAAACGTATCCAGGGGTGACGTCTCAGCAAATAGACGTACCAAAATATAGAACTAATAAACGAATCTGATTGGACGAAAATTGGCCAATTAAATCGAACACGCAAAATTAATAAAATACAGTATCAATAAGCCGAATTCAATACGATAGCTCACTGTATTTTTTCTGAGAAATACAAGCGTGTATTCTGAATTAGTAAAGAAGGGACGCGGAAAAAAACCTTTTATTTAACAATTCCTTGTCTAAGAAAAATAAAATTAATGAAAATAATGTCTACCTTGTTTGCATAGAACCGGGTTGTATAGCCAAATTGCTAACAAATCAGAATATTGCAAGCATTATTCGGGTTTCTGAGGAACATAATCACCACCCCCCTACCATCAAAATTAAAACAAATAAATTTAAACAAGATATTTTTAGTGACACTCGACAAAACCCAACAAGACCTTTGAAGGAAATTTATGAAAATAACCTTGATAATGTTTGCGATTTTGTCCCCCCTCGTTACGAAAACCGTAAAACCACTCTAAATAGAAAACGATCTTTAACTTTACCACCAATACCCAAGACTTTTGACGAGGTTTTCATCGGAAAAACTTGGACAAAAACTGTGGATGGCCGCAATTTTTTTCTTCATCAGGAGAGTGGTAATGTTATATTTGCCACTAATGCTGGTCTCATTTTTTTCAACAATCAAAAGTTTTGTTGGGGGACGGTACTTTTAAAACAGCACCTCCTACATTCTTACAAATTTATGTTATTTACGAACCCACAAAAACTTCAAAATACTAGTTATTTAGGCATTTCGTGGCTCGAAGACAGAAGATTATAAAAAAATTTTCGAAACTTTAAAAAACAAATGTTTCGAACAATTTCAAAACATTTTGGCACCAGAATTTATAATTACAGATTACGAAACTGGGGTGCTGGTTTCATTACACTCAGTGCTTTTACCAAAAATTAAAGAGATGGGTTTGACAACTCTATATAAAGAGATGCGCTTGACAACTCTCTATAAAAAATTACTCGGAAATTCTACAGTCTTTGTTTTTTACCAGAAACAGAATTTATATCCTAGTTCATCGATTATCAAAACTCAATCAAAAATCAATTGGATCACATCAGAAACTTGCAATACACTTTTGATTACGCTTGGAGTTTTTGGCTTTTTGGGAGCCTGAAATTAGAAGTGTGGAACGTATTTGACAGGCCAGTTACCTTGAGAACCACTAATATGTGCGAAAATTGGAACTCGAGTTGGAACAAAGAAGTGGTGGACAGCAACCCCAATTTATGGAACACCATTAAAAAACTAGGAAAAAAGAGCGAGAATCTAATTTGGAATTGCTTTGACTGGAGCAAGGGGAACCATCACCTTTGCAGAAATAAAAATTATGTGTAGTTCAATGAAAAAATACTTCGCTTGAAAAACTTGTATTTGGGGGGCTTAATTTCCCTTAAGTCGTATTGGCAAATTATGTCTGAAAAATGCTATAAGATAAAACAGTCAATTTAAACTGATTTTCTATGTATAATTTTGTATGTTTTCAATTTAAATTGCAGCTATGCTAATCCGCTGCCATTTTAACACACGGACCTATTTGTTCAATTAAATTTGTATTATTCTATCGTATCTTGCCTCTGATTGGTGAATTCATTTTCTGTTTTTTAGCACGTCTTCCAAATTCAAAAGCGCTGTATCGAGGGGTTAGAAATAATATGCCACAGCTACGCTTGTTGGCACAGAAGAAAAATTGATGTGAATCACAATTGATAATCTCCGATACGAGACTAGTCTAAATGATAGTCCCGACAGCAATCTGTATTGAGGCGTGAAAACAAATAGTTGGCCTGAATTTTTATTGTTCCCATATTTTTTCTCAATCCTTGTTGAAATCCATAAAATTCTATATGGCAAATGAAATATGCAGTTGGATGTCTCTTCGAGTATAACTATTAAAAGTCGACATTGATTTTTTGTTAAGTGCAAATTTTTCAATTTTTGTAGAATAAACAATGTAAAAGTTTTGGGCACACATGGCAAAAGCAGGATATTGTTCGATACTGTCCTGATTAAATCAACTTTTCTTGGAGGTAGAGCTAAACTGTGTTAAAAGAGTGTCAAAATACAACTTAATAAAACAATTCAATTATTATTTTTTGGTAGTAGAGTTATATTGATGAGATTTTGATCGTGTAGATGTATATACAAATTGGTCCCTCGAGAGATTCTTGCCCCACCCTTCCAAGGTTCTTGCAAGATATCACCTTCAAAAGGCGTTTACAAAAAAATCATTTAGGTTCAGTTTTGCTGATCAGGAATACTGATATCAGTCATTTCATTTGGCTTTCAGTTAGTTTCAGCTACCAATTATACACAAATAAATTTTCCAGAATTCAAAAACTTGCAAGATTTTGAATCCGGGCTAAGTTTTTGCTCATTGAATTGCGTTTGGTAATTTGTTCAATAAACAATAATTTGCTTCAAACATGTTTCCTAAATCATTTGTACCCGATTTATTTTTTGGCCTTGTACCCGATTTATCTTGCAAGATTCTTGCAAGAATCTTGCAAGTTTTGAATCATCTTGCAAGATTCTTGCAAGATTTGAATCTGCTCATCACTCGGGCTTCCATTCTTTCAGACTGGTGTGATATAAAAATAAGCGATCATATACCAAGTGACATTATTTTACAGTACACCATTATCTGCACAACAAGAGCATGGGGCTCAGGGTTGCAAATAATCTGCACCCACTGCGCTTGGTGGCACAGGAACTAAGAATCGGAGACATACGGGCGCAAAGCCGAATAAAAAATGAGAATTAGAGCCGAAAGCTTAAATTGATTGGTCAATCAATCTGATTAGATTAAATTATAGTGCTTAAAGTATACGAAATGACGAACTAATCAGTTGTCGCTTGATTATCTATATTGTATGAACGTCATTTTGTCATTAGTTTATAACTAAAAATTGTCTTTAAAGTACTGATGTCCTTGGGTTATGATCAACCAATGAGATCAGAGGAAATATTTGGCTCTAAACCTCATTTTGTGGCATTCTGCTCTATGCCCATTTGGCTCTGCGGGTGCTCTCCACTATTTGTTTATAAGCTATATATTATACTATATACTGTTTCTAATGTAACACAAAATTGTTCCATAACTGTTAAAACACTCACGTGCACATTTTGAAATTCCGAAAGTCTGCAGTGCCAGAAGTCAAAATGCCAGAAGTCGCTACTTAGCCAGAAGTTGAATTTCGTTGACTTTCGTCATTTTAAAACGTGCGCGTTTCGTGTTTTAAGCATGGTTAAGTGACTCTGCAGAAGTCAGTTCGAAATTCTGACTTAATATCTCGAACCACTTCGCGGTTCTCGATAAACGCCAGAAGTTCTCAGTGACTTCAAGCAGAGTCACGTAATCATTACTTCCATTACTCAAGTGGTGTGGGTAATAAAGGAAGAGATCGTAGTCCGAAACAGAGTCACCACAATTTCCCAAACAGTTATTATCAGTTTTCTTCCTGGCAGGCCACCTGTTAATGGAGTTTTTTTAATACGCCATCGAGTGTTTGTTTGTCATCAAAAGTCTCTAATAGCGAGCGCCAAAACCTGAAACATAGATTTTGGTTAGAACCATCTGTGTCAGCTGTTATGGGGCCTTAGCGCAGGTGCAACTACTGTGAAATTTGATTACTCGACTTGGACCGGCATCTTTTGCAATCAGGGTGTGACACCCGTTAGACCACCTGAGTTAAGTTCCCGAACATCTTTTTATAAACAGTGTAGTTTTCATTCTTGTTCCTCAAACCCCCATCTCTCTAGACCAATATACGTTGAACAAGTACAGTATCTTGTTAAGCTCAGTCGAACTTTTCTTATGCACAATTTACATGGGTTGTTCTCTCTCAACATTCTACCATTAGTTGTAAGCCTGGTGAAACGATTCCAACTAATCTCTCTAGGATTCCCGATTATCTAACTAAAACCCTCATTTCCGTTTTTCCTATTAGGAAAAGCGATTTCACCTGCATTTCTTACAAAGAAATCTTACAGTTACCTCTTCTCTTTCCTGCGTTTCTTGATCGGAAATTGTTCTTTAAAATTGCTCTTATTTCGTAATGGGATAGTTAATTCAAAATTGGGGCTCAGTTATTTCCCGTGGAAATCTCGCTCTCATCCACATAAACCATTTAGCACAGAAAAAAAAACATTTCAGTTCAAGATTTCAAGAAACGTAGAATCCCTTTTCACTCGTTTTGTTGTTGGGTATCCTTTTACGCTCAAATTTGTTCTGTCCAAATCTTTTTTTGCGCTCATTTCCTATTAGAATTTATAAAAAAATCCTAATTTTCTAAGTAGAATGAGCAAGAATTTCAAATACTTATCTCTATTTGCATTTCCTGATAAATTATCCAATAGAAATCCTGTTAACGAATCTAACTCGCCAATTGAGAAATAGGATTTTGGTAACAATTTCAGGAATCGTTGCACCGGGTGAGAAACCGAGTATTGAAATTTTTCAAATGAAGTTAAATGTAAAAAAATAGATTCCAATTTTGTTGGTTGATTTATATTGTGGTGTCGTGGGTCTTATATTGGCATATATCCGCTATGTAATGAGCATGCTTTTCGATACTCTGCAAATCTAGGGGGGGGGGGGGTCAGACTAGAAAAGTTTTTTTTTTCAAACGGCATGCAAAGATCAAATTAGGTGGATCTGCCCCCTCCCCCGATAGTGAAATAGATCCAATTAGATTTTAGCTTTTCTAATCAAAAATTTTTGTCTATGTTCTTTTGCAAAATTTTTAACCGAACTAATTGTTATGGCAGAGAAAACAAACTTAATCTCAAAAAGTTTTTGAGCCAGCGATCAACAAAAATTTTGGTATTTTTTCACCCCCCCCCCCCCCCCCCAGCTTGCTCTATGCATATTGTTTGCTTCCTTAGATGAACTTCAACACTTATCATACAAGATCTTGCAAGATCCATAACAAATGTAAAATTTATTCTTACCTGGCCAAAGTGGGGAGAATAAAAACAAACATTTTACATGTGGAAAAAATGGAAAAATGCTGATGAAATGAGATTCATAAACTGTTGATCTTTTGTATTGACAACCAATGTTATGTTAACCAAGTTAATTGTCAATTAAATGTTTCTCAAATGTGAAATATCCAAATTTTTGCCAGTAGCTGAACTGCCGGGCAGAGATGTCATCGCTAAAAACCGGCAAAGGATAAATTGATAAAACCAGCTAATTTAACCTAGAAATTTGTTATTAGCCGCTATCAAAAATTCACATCAAAAATTGACCGCTAATCTATCAAAATCTGATCCAAAAATAATGCAAGAATTGACTTGAATGCGTGAAAACAAAAAATTTTCAGCCACAAAAACCGCTTATAATGCAAAAAAATTACCACTATCTCCACTAAATTATTCGGGCGTTTTGCGATAATTTTTTTGCGACAGCTAATCTTTTTTTTCAACAAAAACCTCGACCTATTGAAAGCGATTATGATAGCGTTTTTAACCTGAGCTAATGAGAAGAAGGTTATTGATGGAATAACAAGGGAGCTTCCTCCTTTCTGATTCTCTTCCGGTTCAATTATAGTGAGGTTAACTCCGACCGTTGAGCTGGGGGCAGCTCGAACGGTTGTAGCGTGGGTAGCTCCGACGGTTGTAGCGTGGGCAGCTCCGACGGTTGTAGCGTGGGCAGCTCCGACGGTTGCAACGTGGGCAGCTCCGACGGTTGTAACCTCGGCAGCTCCGACTGTTGTAACGTCGGCAGCTCCAACGGTTGTAACGTCGGCAACTCCGACCGTTGAAGTAGGGGGAGGTCCGACGGTCGAAGTGGGGAGGGGTCCCGGTCCACAAGCAGTCCCATCAGTGGTAATGGTTGCGCTCGAACTCAAAGTTGCTGAAGTTCCCACCTGGCTCAGTTCGTACACCCACAACCCCGGAGTGCCGGAGTTACTGTAAACGCTAAGGCAATCTGCGCTTGCATTATTGGAGAACGGAAGCTGGAATGTGTCTAAATTGATAAAACAATAGCTGAGGTTTGATTTGGACGTGTTGAGGTTGCGGCGAAAAGAGTGAAAACATTTCAAGTAGTAACCTCAAACATTAGCCCCTAGGAATCAAATACCCATTTGCAATTCCTTTACGTTTCTTAAGACCCCCCCCCCTCCCGGCCGATGATATACTGCCTATTTTACTATCTTTTGTCCTTAACACAATGTTAAATAACTCTGCGCCCATTTGACCACACATTAATCACAGTACTATACTGAGCCTCAAAACTAAGTTAGCACTCCTAGTTTTACGAAGTAAAAACTCTGTTTTTGAGGCATTATTACTTCAATTGATAGCCAAATTACTTAGAAAAAATTAAATAGAATTGAATCCCTACAGCAGTCATCTCGCCTACCTATGAAATTCAGATAAAACGCAAGGTTAATTTGCAAGAAATGCCAAATAAAGCTGATGAACTCCTTTCAAGTTTCACTTTCCCTTTAAAAAAATGGTCTAAAAACGTGATTTCAGGTTTGTTCAACTATGCTAAGTTTGCACCTGTGTTAAAACTTAGAGAAAGAAAAGATGTGAATCAATTCTGATTTTGTGACAACTTCTTTAAACATGTAAATCGGGTTCATCAATTATTGTACATTACGGTCTGATTAGTTACCATTGCTTTTTATCTGAATTTCACTTGTAGGCAAGATCACTAGAGTTAAGGAACAATATTGCAAAAATTGTTTTCGATGAGTGATTTTAAGTTGGAGTAATAATGTCCAAAAATTGAATTTGCCTTTTAAAATTAGGTTAAATTTGATAGTCTCCCATTTATGACAAGGAAGGGTTTAAACCACAGAGTTCATTTTAGCGAATCCAATTCTCTCCGGACAATAAATTTTTTCAGTTTGCTTATTCAACTGTATATCTGCCTTATTTTTATCACTGCATTATAAAATCAGTTTACAAACTATTTTCTAAGCTTCAATTTTTTGATGTCAAATTGGACTGATTTTTCTAGAGATCGCATAATGCGGAATCATTTGATGTATACCAGTTCAATGTGATAGGGAAATAAATTGCGGACAATGTTCAATGTCTGAAACCAAATTAATCAATATTTAAATGAATCTTTATTTGAGTTGGTTTTCATTCTTTATACTCAGTTGAGATGTCAGAAGCTACGGTTGAAATAATTGAATCGCAATTTAAGTAATTTGTAGATTCAAGACACAATAACCTAAATCATTCTTAACTTACTTTACCCCCCCAACGCCCACCTTGACAGAACAAAAAGATGTAAGAAGGTGATATAATTTATCTTTC